>NW_027186349.1:3677644-3776221 GCF_028583685.1 Petaurus breviceps papuanus | reverse complement strand
CTTCCTTCCTTCCTTCCTTCCTTCCTTCCTTCCTTCCTTCCTTCCTTATCTCTAAGTACAGAACATTACACTTGCTGGCATAATTTGAAGTTTGAGTGTAATAGGATCATAGATTGGGAATGGGAAGGACTCTTAAAGGACTCTAATTCAACACTCTCATTTTATAAATGATGAAGTTTAGACTCAGAAAGTTAAAGTGATCTGCTCAAGGACCCACAGAAAGTGATGGAGCCAAAATTCAAATAAGTCTCTCACCTCCAAATACAGTGCACTTTTCCACTCTACCACTCTAATTATAAAGCAAATTGAAAGGCATTTATCAAAATCTCAACCAGATGCCAGGACTGTGGAACTGAACATGAAATTCATTGTTATAAGGAAATCTCTGATGAGGAAGCTTTCTTCATGCATGTATGTTGGCACTTTCTCTCTAACTTAAAATTTTAGAGTTTCCTAGAACATTGAGAGGTTAACTGACTTGCCCAGGTTCATAGAGCTAGCATCTATCTAAACAGAGTTTTTCTGGCCTTAAGGTCAGTTCTCTACACATTATGATATTAGGTAACAATATTAAGGAATATATTAATCAAATATAATATTAAAATTAAAATAAGGATTGGATGAAAAGGGGTTTAGAGAAATTAGCATGTGATTAGATGTGAAATGAGATGATATCTAGAGATCGTAATGTCAATTTCCTCATTTTGAAATAGAAAAAACAGGCACAGAGAAATAAAATGAATTATCAAATGTAATAAGTAGAATCAGTAGACTACTGGGTGCTTGGTCCATAATGGACAATTTAAAAGATGCTTCATATATTTGCAGTATATGGTTGATGTTATTATTATTGACTTTCTCCTTTCCTTGTAGGCAGACAGAATATGGGGCTGAAATCACTATCATTCTGAGCCAGTATAATATTTCTTTCTTTTTTTTTAGTTGTTTTAAGCAACCAAGATCAGCCTTTTCCCCCTCCTTCTCCCAAACTTCCCAATTGAGAAAAATAAAAACCATTACAAAACACATATATTCAACCTTAACAAATTTCTGCATTGGCCATGTACCAGGGGGGGAAAAAAAGTCTGATTCTGTGTCATGAGCCTTTCTTCTCTCTGTCAGGAAATGAATAAAATGTTTCATCATTAATCCTCTGGAGTCCTGTTTGCTCATTATACTAATAAGAGTTCTGCAATTAGTATTCCATCATATTTATATGTAAAAACTTGTTCATCCATTCCCCAATTTATAGTACCCTCTTAGATTACTATCCTTTGACACCTCAAAAAGAGATATAAACATTTGGCTGTTGTTTAGTCATTTTTCAGTCATATCTGACTCTTCATGATCCCAGCTGCGTTTTTTTGACAAATATACTGGAGTGGTTTGCCATTTCCTTCTCCAGCTCATTTTACAAATAAGGGAACTAGAGTAAACAGAGTTGGGTGTGTTGCCCAGGACCATGTAGTGAAATTTTGAGGCTGTATTTGAACTCAGGAAGATGAGTCTCCCTGACTCTAGAGGTCCAGCATTCTATGCACTGTACCACCCACCTGTCCAGATATTTTTGTACACCACTAGGACTTGTTTTGCTTAGTACCGATTCCTCCCTTAATCTGACCTCCTTCTATTTTATCCTCACTCTCTTGCCCCTTTGCCTTCCTATTTCCCAATGAAGAGAACTTACCTTTGCCCAATTATGTGTTTGTATATTCTTTCTTCTTCCAACCAGTTCAATTGGGGGTGAGGTTCTGCCTTCACCCACCCTCTCCTACTTCTATGTATAGTTCTTTATTTGTTCACACTTTTTACATAAAGTGATTTTCCCTGACCTTCCTGTGTCTTCTCTCCCTCCATACCACAGTGTATTCTCTTCTCTTCCTATTTTTTTCTTAAGATTATTGAGACATAACAAAATGACTTCCGAATCTTATCTAATTAGTGTCCCTCTAAGAACCCTGATGAAAACAGTGTTCAAAGAAGACACATGTATCCTATCTCCATATTTAAATGTAAGACAGTAATCTTTTTTAATCCTTCATTATTGTTCCTACTTACTTTTTATTCATCTCTTCACTCCTCTTTTTGAACTTGACATTTTCTCTGTAGCTCAGATCTTTTTTTTTTTAATCAGGAATGCTTGGAACACTTCTATTTCATTAAATGTTTATTCCCCATGCCTGTTATACTCAGTTTTTCTAGATAAGATATTATTAGTTGAAAGTTAATATCTTTCCCTGATGCTTTATACTAGTGGTTGCTAAATCATGTATGATCTTAACTATAGCTCATAAGTACTTAATTTCTTTTTTTTTCTGACTGCTTACAGTATTTTTTCTTTGACTCATCAACTCTGGATTTTGGTTATAATATTCCTGGTAATTTTGGGTTTGAAGTTTCTCTCAGGAGGTGACTGGTGGATTCTTCATATTTTTACTTTGCTATCTTGTTCTAAGAGAGGGGTATGGTTCTTAGATTTCCTCATCAGAGATTTCCTTATAACAATGAATCACATGTTCAGTTCCATAGTCCTGACATCTGGCATATTTAGATTTCATCTTGAAATAAGATATCTAGACTCTTTTTTGTTCAGGGGAACAGTGTCATGCGTTCAGATAATGTAAAAGCATTTATATTTTTTCTCCTTGATTTGTTTTCTAAGTGAGTTGTTTTTACTGTGAAATATTCTAAACTTTTTCAGCCTTTATATTTTCTTTTAATTTCTTGTTTCTTCCAGAAGTGAATGATTTCTGTTTGTTCCATTCTGATTTTCAAAGTTTGTTGCTTTGACAAGATTTTATGCTTCTTGTACCAAGCTATTTTCTAAGTTGTTCTTTCCATTTTTTCCCTTAATTACTTTCATTTAATTTAAATAAAATGTACAGTCTATCCTTTTTTATTGCCTCATCTCTTCCAGGAATTCTAGAAGAATTTGCCCCCAAGCTCTGTTTTTTCTCTGAATCATTGCTTGTAGATGTTTTGGAATCATTCTCTTCTGCATTAGTGATTTAAGTGTCCATGCTAATGCGACAGATCATTATGATAGTTTTTCCCCCTCACTCTTCCAGTCTACTTCTTCACTTTTTTTTTTTAAACAATTGGGGTTAAGTAACTTGCTCAAGGTTACACGACCAGTTATTTCTGGGTGTGGTGCTGAGTGTCTGAGCCCGGGATTCGATCTACTTCTTCACTTTTGACTTGATTGTAGGGTTGAGTTCTAACACTTCCAAAGGGAATGTCTATGCTGATCCTGTAATTACTTTTGGGGGGTTTAATGTGTTTTGGGGGGTTTCATGTGTTATATTGTTATAGGATCTCAGGGACAGTCTGGGAATTTGAAAACTTTCAGTGGTATTAAAGAGCCCTGATTCAGGGCAAAGACTGATTGTTGCCTCCCCTGTTCTGAGCTCTGCAAATTTTTTCAACTGAATTTCAGTCTATGAAGATTAGATTGCTGTTAAACCCTCCCCTAATCTATTAGCCATGTGAAAAGGTTTCTTGGTTCCAAGTGATAAAATTGTAAGTTTCACTTTGGTTTGGGTTTTCTGACTAGGTTTTTCCTTTGCAGTAAGGACTAGGTGCTGAAAATCAAACCTGCTGAGTTTGAAGTTTGAATCACACCACTGCTTCTGCCGGCTTCTGAACTCCCATTTCAGTATAGCATCCTGGGCTTCCCTACCTGGGAAAGACTGTATTTAACTTCAATATGGATTGCAAGTTTTCTACTTTTCATTCTGCCCTGAATCTGCAACCCAGGACTGGACAGTGACCACAGTGACCATCCAAACTGCCAATTAGCACCTCTCCCTGTAGAAGTGCCCCAGGGAGGGTCTGGGCCTCTCTTTGTGTGGTTGTACAGCCTCTATCTAGGCACAGGAGGGCTCCATATCCCACATACTCTTGCACGGACCCTGCCTCCAGCATACCCACCCTTCTCTGTATCCCTTTATTAAACTGGGACAGACAAAGTACTTGTATCATTTTTTTCTGGATTTCTCTATAAGGATTTAGTCTGATGCATTTCATATTTCTGTTAAGTGGAGTTGTGGCAGGGACCTCATTTGCATTACTTTAATCTTGACTCTATACTGTCCCCATTTTCCCCCCTATTCCTTCACCAGCATGGTGTTTATAATATTTGTCAACTGGTTTCTTACTTCCTTAAATGCTTTTTTCTAATGTATTTGATTTCTCTAGATGATTACTTTACATATTTCCATGCTGTTCTGTGGTGACATTGTACAATAATGAACATCATTAATTTACTTCCAACCAAACAAATTGCTGTTTTACTTGCCTATTACTTAATCTGTCAACTCATTTTTCTATGAAGGTACTGCTATTGAATCTTATCATTTTCTTAAGCATTTGATTCTGAATTAGCAATTTTTTATCAAGCCCCTAAATTTTATCCATTGCTATATTTGTGATAAGGCATGCCTTCATAGAATGAAGGCAAGGAGAGAGAGAGAGAGAGAGAGAGAGAGAGAGAGAGAGAGAGAGAGAGAGAGAGAGAGAGAAAAGAAGAAGAAGAAACAAAATTTATGCCATCAAATGCTGAAATAAGAATACCATGAAAATAATTACCTCAAAATATAGGACATTCTGTTGGAAAATAAGTTTTGATTTTTTTTTCTGGAGTTGTAGTGCCTTTTTTATAACTTAATTCAATTATTTCAACACATTCTCCTGTTTCCCCACAAGAAACACAGAATAAAAATCCTGACGAAATACCAACTTGCACTATTGGAATCATGGAAACACCATGCTAGATGTTCCAGTGACATCTTGTTGCCCAGACCCAATAGCACATTACTACTCTTTTTGTTGCTGAATCATTTTTTTCAGCCCTGTCTGTCTCTTCAATACCCCATTTGGGATCTTCTCAGTAGAGATACAGGAAAGGTTTTCCATTTTCTTCTGCAGCTTATTTTATAAATGAGGAAGCTGAGGCAAAGTTAAGTGAATTGCCCAAGGTCAAATAGCTATCAAGTATCTGAGACCAGATTTGAACTCAGATGAGCCTGATTTCAGGCCCAATATTTCATGCACTGGGCCCCTAGCTACATCATATACATATAAAAAAGGTGAAATGATTTTCTAACAGTCACACAACTGGTACTGTTTTTCCTTCGTTTCTGAAGAGGACCTATGACACTACACGTGATAACTTGGTTCTGAATTAGATTTGAGTAAGGAAGAATTGAACAAAGTCATCATCCTCACTATTTCATCCTGAGTCACCAAAGTCCAGTGGCAGCAGAGAGGTCAGGATGACTGGTGATGGCCTGGGATTCAGTGGATGACCTATGAGTCTCAATGTTTAACCCCTCTGCCAAGAAGGTTTCCCAGGGTGGGGCTGCTGCAATTCCACAGCTTCTTGGAGTCACAGGTGAGAGCTTGGAAAATAAGATGGACACAAAAGGTAGATGAAGAGCCCTGGAAGATTTCTGAAAGCCCTCATACCAGAGTTGCTAGTCCTCCTGAAGACCCCATAAACCCCAGTGACACAAATAGTATGTGTCTGAGATAAGATTCAAACTCAGATTTTCCTGAATGTACATGTAATAAATATTCTAATATAAGACAAATAGAGTATAAGATTCCCTATTTCCCCTACACCTTGCTCTAATCCCCTCAAGAATAACGACCATAATGTACCAATTTCTATATTAGAAATTAAAGAAATGCATCTATGTATCTGTCCTAAAATAAATGTGAATAAAATTATGTCTCATTTTTTATATTTCTCAAGTCACTTGTGTATCACAACACAAAATAATTATAAATTTTAACAATATTCCAGTTTTTGTGAAGAAACTGTTCTAACCTGATAAAGTTTGTGAAAATGTTACAGGTATTTCCATAATGTAGAAAACAAGAGTTATTTGGTAAACTTCACAATGCAAATGTTTTAGATGAAAATTCAGAATTTGGCCCTGCATGTTTCCTAAAGGAGTGCCTAAAAGAACTTCCATTCTGCTGAAAGCAGTCAGCTGAATAGATGACCTTCAGCTCCCCTGACTGATTTGCAATGCTCAAGTGCTAGTTTTGAACTGAATAATTTGCCATTTGCTGTCTAACAGAAGCCATATGAATTAGTAAAGTAAATTAGCTACAATAGCATTCCAATTTGTGGAATGCCTTGTTCAGGAGAAATAATTGTGCTTCAGACAAATAGATAGAGACAACTCTTAGCAAATCCATATAAATATAAACTATCTGCTGAAAATGTGAGGATATGTTTCTGACCAGAAGGCATATTTACTCTGTAATTTGCATAACAAACATCTAGTTCAATTTTATAGTTGTTCCTGATGCTTCACATTTCATTAGTTCAAATCTTGGTTATATGTAAATAAATTTTGCTACAAATATTTGTGAATCCAAAGATGTTCCATAATTTAGAAGCATTGGATTTTGCTGAATATCAGAAAAAGAATTTTTAATAACCTGTTCCTAAATGTCTCCACTATTATTCCAACACAATTAGGAATGAAAATGCTGTGACATACTCTCAGTTTCCTATAGGAGTTTGAGGCAAATTTCTAAATGAAATGCTAGGGAAATCTAAGAAAAAAGTTTAAATCAATAACTTTAATGTTCTCATGGCAAACTATTTGCAAGATGAACTGCTTTGTGTTTTCTCTTCTTTGTATTTTCCAATCATTTTCTTCAGGTAAGAAATCACCCTAAGTAAACACAGGACTCTAATGATGTAAATCAGAAAGAATAAAATAAAAAAAGCATGGATGGCATAGAGAAGAATAATAGGCTTTGGAATATTCAAATTGCCTATATTTTCCTTAGGATTTAACAAACAGCTAAACATGGAATAGAATAAACATGGAGACAGAAATATTAAGAGGATTAAAGTCTTTTCTCCCATTAACTCTGCTGCAATTTTTAGCAAATCTCTCCATCATATCATGTGCAGTAAGGTATTGACAAATGTTTAGACTGCCCTTGTCTATCTCTTTCTTACTGGTTCCATAATTATTTTAATATAGTTAATTGTGATAGTTAAGAAACCATAAATACATTCCCCACTAACTATAGAACAATATCTAGATGATAACAGTCTCAAGAAAAAAATTGAAACTTTCTTCATTGCTTTGTTTTTATTGTTTCATCAGAAAAGATTTTGGTCCTCTCAGCTATAAGTTTCCCCCACCCCTGCCCCAGATGTTCCTTGAGCAAGTACTTTCTCTATATCATCTCTCTGCATCCATCATTTACCATCTTGTAATGGGTCGATTTTCATGATATCTCCCACTTGTTTTTTCCCTATCCATTTAATAGCTGCTCCTTAGAAGAAAAGACAACACCTTTTTAAATCTGTATATCCCTAGCACTAACAGTAGTGATTTGCACATATTAGGTGCTTAATAAATCTTCAGAGATTTGTTTTCTGTGAATTTTTTATAACTGATCAAACAATAGATGGTTGGGTAATAGTGACAGGGGTTTAAAAACAATAGGCAATGATCTAAAGTGGCTCAGGCAACATGTATATATAAATAGTCAATATTTTAACTTATATTCTCATTCATATGAAGTAACTTGCCATTTAATATATCTACCCCTCCCACACTCAGTCTTCACCAGTATGTGTTACTTGCAGTGTTCATTGTAGGGATCAGCTGCTGAGTCAGAAAGAACTGAAAGAGACTAGGAGTAGCTGCCTTTCCATTTCTGATATGTAATCATAGAAATTCAGTAATAGATTGTTTTTCTTTTAAATTTTGCAGACACATTTTGCACTTCCTCTACTCTGCCCCAGAAAATATTTCTTCCTGAAAGGTTAATTCCAACCCTGGAATTTGTTCATCCTCATCATCTGAGTGAATGCTTCCTCCCAGAACTTCCATATCAGGTGAATGCTCAGTCCAGTCATGTCTTGTCCAGGTCATACTCTTGACTTTCCCCACTATGATCCCAGCTGTATTCCTTTGCCTACCCCCTGTCCAATCCCCACCTTTTCCACTTAGTTTAATTTGCTGTCTTTCCTCATTAAAAATAAATCTTTTCAATATGGAAGGTTTGTCTTTCTTTATGGTTTTATTTATATTCAAGTTCTTGATCAACCTAGTTCTTGGAACAGAATAAGCACTTACTAAATGCTTATTGGATAACACAAGTGCCAATCCTTTATTTGATTTTGTCTGATCCATTCATATCATCACAGAATTGGAAATTTGTGAAGGAACTCAAACATTCTGTTCAAACATATACCTTAAAGAAATCTCCATTGTAACATACTTAAAAAGTGATAATGCAGTCTCTTTTGAAAAACCTTTAAATGGGGCATACCACCATATGAGGCAGCCCATTCCACTCTTAGAAAGCTATATTTGATCAAAATTTTGATTTTTGTTTTTAACATCAAGCCTAAGTTTGACTTCTTTGCAAATTTCACTCTTTTTTTGTTTCAGGAAATTTGTGCCAAACAGAAACAGTTGGGCTATCATGTTGCCCCTCTCTGCCCACCCAACTTCTCCAGACTAAACATGCTCAGTTCCTTCAACTGATCCTCATATGTCATGGATTCATGTTATGTCACCATCCATAATGCCATCCATCCTGATTACCCTATTTGAGACTCTCACTACTTCCTCAATGGCCTTTTTATAAGGCATTGCACAGAATTGTATACAATAAACAAGATGAGGTCTGACTTAAAGTAATTTAAATTTTATTGAAACAACTCCCAATTTTAGGAAGTGGTGACTCTTTTAATGTATTTTGGACACCACATCATATTGCTTATTCTTAATGAGTTTGTAGTCAACTAAGGTCTACAGATTTTTTATCAAAATTACTGTCTATTATATAAACATGATTTTATATACTTGTGAAGCTGATTTTATTTTGTAATAAAGTTGAAGATTTTAAATTTATTTCTATTAAATTTCATATTATAAGACACATTATAATGCTTTGTTCTGTTGAGATCCTCTTGTACATTGAATTTGTCATCCAGTGTACTAGTTATTCATCTCAGCTCTGTAACATTTGGACAGTGTGTGACCATATCATCTTTTCCTTTATCCATTTCACTCATGAAAATGTTAAGGCCTAAACACAGATCCCTGGTTTCTTCTGATGAAAAATTTTTGCCATGCTGATGTCGAACCAATAAGAACTGAATCTAAAATAACCCTGAATCCTGGTTATATAATCATGTAAACCCTGTCCATATACTTCCAGATTTTCCATGAGTAAAACATGAAATATTTTATAAAACTTTTGCCAGAATCTAGGTGAAATTTCCATGGGATTCTCTTTACCTATTAGTTTACTATTAGGAAATAACATTAGTCTGGGATGATACTTCTTGATGAAGTATTGCTGATGTTTGTAATTGCCGTTCTCTTTCCTGAATGTTAAACAAACATTCTTGATGAACCAGTCTAGAATTTTCCCAAGAGTCCAAATCAAACCTGATGGACCATAGTTTATAAAATTTTTTCATACCCCTCTTTTGAAAATCAATATGAAATTTGCTCTTCCCCAATTTGATGGAATTTCTCCTGTTTTCCATTATCTTTTAAGTATCACTGATTACAGTTTATTAGTCACATCGGCCAATTCTTTCAAGAATCAAATCAACAAGCTTCTATTCATAATCTGCTATATGTCAGGAAGGATCTTAAGTTCTAGGGATACCAAAATAGAACATAAACAAACAAAAAGAAACATTCCCAGATCTTAAGGGGAAGCCATATAAGCATCTATCTATCTATCTATCTATCTATCTATCATCTATCTATCTATCTATCTATCTATCTATCTATCTATCTATCTATCTATCTATCTATCTATCTATCTATTTCTATCATCTATCTATCTAATCTATACACACACACACTCTACATTGGAGATAATCCCAAAGGGAAGATACTAATATAAAGAAAGACAAACAAAGGCCTCTTAAACAGCATAGATCTTTATTTACAAGTTGAAAGAAGCCAAGAGAGCATGAGGAGAAGCAGGAGAGCAGGAGGAGAAAGACGGAGAAAGATACTGAGAGAGACAGAGAGAGAGAGATTTTGAGGCATGAAAGACAACTATTGAAACATCTGAGAAAAAGGAGATGGAATGCTATGTTTAGGGAACAGCAAAGTAGTCAGTGTCAATAGAATTCAGAATACAGTGAGGGGTTGGAGGTTTAAGAAGGCTAGGAAGATTGGGATGGGCTCAAGTTGGGAAGCCTGCAGCTTTATGGTCACATGTGGGTCTCTAGGGCCTCAAGAGTGACCCTTTGACTAAATGGTTTGTGAAGTTTGGACTCAGTCAAAAGGCCACATTTGAAGACCTAGAAGGCCATATGTAACCTCAAAGCCACCTGTTTCCTACCCCTGGACTAGGTTATAAGGTATTTAAAATCCAAGCAGAAGATTTTATATTTCACTTTGGAGTATCTAATAGGGAACCACTGGAGTATTTTGAATGGAAAGAGTGAGCTGGTCTAGATGTGCAATTTAGAAAAATCATTTTCTTAGCAAGTGAAGGATGGATTGGAGTGGGGAGAGGTTTGAGTCAGGAAGACCAAACAAGTAACTGTTACAATAATCCAGTCACCCTTCACATACACACACACACATATATTTATATATATACATACACATAAACATACACATACACATATGCATACATACATTTTTTGTTCAAGGACATAGCCACTGGTGATCCCTTGCCTAGTTGATGCAACCTACATCATGAGACAATTATTAGACAGGTAGGAGGAAATCTAGGAAAGAACAGTGTGATTTAAACTGGGACAGAAGAAACTATCAAGGAGAAGAAGGTGATTGATATTCTCAAAGACTACAAAGTGGTCAAGAAGGATGAGGATAGAGAAAAGCCCATTAAATTTGATAAAGAAGAGGTTCCTGATAACTCTGGAAAGAGTAGTTTCAGATTAACGATGGGATGAGAAGCTAAATAGTAAAGAGTTAAGAAAGTTAAAGGAAGGAAAATGGTTGCAACTCTTGAAAGACATATTTTCAAAGGCTTTAGCCATAAAAAGGAGAGATATTGGATGATAGCTAAGAGGGGTGGATGGATCAAGTAGAAGTTTTGTGAAGAGTTTTTGTTTGTTTTATGGGACTGGGATGTGTTTGTAGGAAGTAAGGAAGCAGCCAACAGAAGTGAAATATTTAAGATAAATGATATCAAGAATAATTACAGAGCCAATGGGCTGGAGAAGACAGATTCGAAAGCTATCATTTGTCCATATAGAAAGGTTTGCTTTGCCAAGGATAAGGTTCCCCTCTTCATGTTTGACAGACAAAGTTTGAGATAACAACACAGGGCATCTGTTAGGTGAGATGAAAGAAAAGGGAGCCAGGTGGATTGAATTCATCAGGGGAAGCTAAATGTCCTCTTATTATTTCCTTACTTAGATTGTGTAATATTTTGTCTTTGTTTGGTTATTTTTAATAAAATGACCATTCTTCTTTGAAACAAACAGTTGAGTGACTTTGCCTTTGCTGTTGGCAGCTCCCACTTTCTCATTCCTTGCAAATATAGAATTACCCTTTTTTAATTCTTTTTCTCTTAACATTACTAAACAAACAAAAGCATGTTGATTTTGTTGTTGTTATAGTTAAGTTTACCATTCTTGCCAGCTTTAGCTCAGTGTTAATTTTAGCATTTCTAACACATTTTTTACAGGAGCAAGCCATAGACATTTATTCATTTTTTTTCTTCCCTGGCCTGGGTTCCATCTTCTGCACATTAAGATAGAGTAAAATTAAATTAAATCAAAACACCTCTAAGTTGTTGGTTACTGCCTTTGATTGTTATCCAGAAAGGAAAAATAGCATTCTGAGACACCTAGAAATTTGCAGATGAAAAAAATTTAAAAAGGAACAAATAGAGGCAGTTAGTAAGCCCAGTAGATAGAAGAGTAGGCCTGGAATCATGAAGACCAGAATTCAAATTCACCCTCAACACTTAATATCTCTGTGATCTTGAGCAATTCACTTAAACTCTGTCAGCCTTTGTTTCTTCAACTGTAAAATGAGAAAAATGATATCACCCACCTACCTCCTAGGATTGTTGTAAGTATCAAATAAAATATTCGTTAATGTTTAGTGTGCCTGGCATATGTTAGGAAGTTAATGAATACTTATTCATTTCCCCTAATAAATACTCTGACCTTAGATATTCCTACATGTATGCTCAAAATTTAGGGGGGAGGGGGATAAATAAAAACAACAACAAAAAAACTAGCGGTTTTAATGAATGGGAACAAATGTGGCTCCACAAGAATCTCTGAGACCTGCTAGGATGAAACCTATGTCTG
This sequence comes from Petaurus breviceps papuanus, assembly GCF_028583685.1. NCBI lineage: Eukaryota > Metazoa > Chordata > Mammalia > Diprotodontia > Petauridae > Petaurus > Petaurus breviceps. The sequence continues at coordinate 3,763,908 of NW_027186349.1, read as the reverse complement.
AATCATGATGAAGGAATATTGATGTTGAAGTATGGTTTTGACATGCATTATCAGGCATGAAATGTCCCATCAACCATGTTGAGCTCCTAGCCATTCTGCAGCCAAATGAAATACCAACATTTCAAAGAAGCTTTATTTATTGAATCAGACTAAAAATGACTGCTCTGGATCAAATCTTCAAAATTACTTTCCCTATTCATTTTATTCAATATTCAACAAGGATTTTTTAAGTGCTTGGTAGTGCTAGGCACTGTGTTAAGTACTGGAAATAGAAAGAAAGGTAACACAGAATTCCTACTCTCTTTATTCTATTTTGTGTTAAACTTAATAAGGACCATAGAAATCAGAGCTAGAAAAAATAATTAAGAGATAATCTATTCTAAGCACCTTCTTTTGTATATGAGAAAACGAAGATCCAATAATGTATGTTAGGCTCACACATTTTCCCAAGGTCACAACACTAGAAAGCAGCAGATATAAGATTTAAATTAATATCCTTTGGCATTGTAATCCAGTTTGCTTTCATTTTGCTTTTCTTGCATATTATTATTATTTTTTTATTATTTCATAGGTTTTAAAAAGAAACTGAAATAGAACATATAAATATATAACAATATTGCAGTGGAAAGACACTGTGCTATTTATCAGATTTCAAGGTATCTTTGAATAAACAGTCTGTGAATGGATTTCTGTTGATATGTATATCTGGGAAAGACAGTACAGATAGACAAATGGGGATTAAAGTTATAAACATTTTTCTGATAGGAAGAAAATAGTGGTTGATCTCATGTCAAGAATAAGATGATAGAATACCCTTTCCCTCCCACCCTGAATTCTCTGCTTGTATCCTCAGACTATGAAGATAAAATGAAAAAAATCTAGCTAGTCAGCTATTACCCATGACACTTTGCTAGGTGCTACAGACTGAAGAAAAGGGGAAAAAATTCCTACCAACAAGTAGCTCACATACTGATTGGACAGATAACATATAATTATATGTTGACATAGAACATAGATACATATTTTATGTATACAAAGTATGATGGTATGTAATCTTAGAGAAAAAGATAATAGCAACCAGGAAAAAGAACAATTCTTTTGTAGAATATGGAATATAAACTGAATATTGCAGGAAGCTGTGGAAACTAAAATGTAGAAAGGAGGGAAATAATTTCTATCATAGCATACATCCATATAAAAGCATTAAGATAGGGGCAGCTAGATGGCACAGTGAATAAAGCACTGGCCCTGGAGTCAGGAGAATCTGAGTTCAAATGCAGCCTCAGACACTTAATACTAACTAGCCATGTGACCTTGGGAAAGTCACCCCAATTGCCCTGCCCTTCCCCCCTCCAAAATAAAAAAAAATAGCAAAAAAAAAAAACATTAAGATAGCAAATTGACAATCCATATGTGAGAAACAGAAATTAGAATAATGTAATTTGACAAGAGTCTCCATGAATGGGAAAGAAGTGAAAGAAAGCTGAAAATTTACAAGGGGACTAGGTTAAAAAGGGGTGTAAAGGTGGCATCTATCTTTTTAATCTTAGAGGTAATAAGGAAGCACTTCAGTTTGTGAGTGGCATGAGGGTTGTGGAAGTATTTATACTATTTGCTGTATACTTTATAGAAATCTTGTTGGCAGCTAAGCAAATGATAGGTAGAAGTGTGAAGAAACATGAGAATTGGAAACCAAATTGAAGACCATTGTAGTAGTCCATTAGTGAAATCATGAGAATCTGGATTAAGGTAGTAGCTTTGTGACTGGAGAGAAAAGATTTTATAGATACTGTTACAAATGTAGAAATGATAAAATTGGCAATGAGTTGAGTATGTAGAGTAGGAATGAGTACTGTTAAAGATGACAAGTCAGTAAATCTACCAAACTTGGATGGTGGTGATGCCCTTTAGAGAAGTGGTATCAAACTCAAATAGAAATGGGAGTAACAAAAGTATCCCTGTTTGTTGTATTTGACTTAGAAAACCACATAATGACGTCATATTATGTTGCATATTTCTTTTGTTAAATATTTCCCCAATACACGTTAATGTTGGGCGTGTTGCTGGTGGTCTGGGGCCATGTATTTGACATACAGATAGGAAGAGAAGTAGAAGAAAACAGTGTTGCAGAAAAAAACAAACAAACAACCAAACAAATACCCTAGAAAGGAGAGAATATCCAGGAGATCAAAAGAATCAATTGCTGTAATGAGGTCAAGAAGGATAAAGAATATGAAAAATCAGGGCGGCTACATGACACAGTGAATAGAGCACCAGCCTTGGAGTCAGGAGGACCTGAGTTCAAATTTAGCCTCAGACAGTTAACATCCCCACACACAAAAACTAGCTGTGTGACCTTGGGCAAGTCACTTAGTCGAATAGCCCTATCTTCTCCTCTCAAAAAAAAATTTAAAAAAGAATATGAAAAATCATTATATTTGAGAAGGAAAGAACTAGTGACTCTGGGTTGGGCACCAGATCTCTCTCATTGTGTGAGAGGACACAGAGGGATACTTCTTCTGAAAGAACAGGAATTCAGAAAACTTCAGGAAATATCTAGTGGATCCTAATAATTGTAGTCTCTTTGTGGTTTCTTCTGATTTCTACCATTGAGGTCAATAGTATTATGATGAATACAGGGGGAGAAATATAGATCCATTGAAGATCTGGGTAAAATGGGCCCAGGTATTATTTAAAAAGACAAAAACAAACAAACAGAAAAGTAGCATACATATATTTTAGCAATTACTTGAAAGAACATCATAACACCATATGTGGAAGACAGTTCATAGGATATTGCTATATATTATCACACACCTCTAGAAGAATGAAATAAATATTAGCTTTTCATTTTCGAATTAGGCCCAGTTAAACCAGAGTAGAACATGGATCAGTGAGTTAAGCAGTGGACTTACAATCCACTAGGGCTGACGATATCCTCTACATAATCATATTCTAAGGGGTCCAAGCCTATCCCTTATAAAGATACACTTCCTGGTATTTGCAGATAGAGAAATTTCAATTTCAAATTTAATAGAACATTCTTCTCTTCTAGTAGGTGCAATGAGTCACTATTTTCAACTCATTAAGTGCTTTGTTTTCTAGGACAATGGAAGGAAGGAAGGCTGGCCTCAAAATATTTTATGATTTTAATAAGTGATAATGAATGTAAGGCCATGATGGCAAATGGCCTTTGAATACAGCCTATAAAGTATTTAACATATTTAAAATTTTCATTGTTCTTTTCATTTACTCAGAACTCCAACCAATACAGAAATAATGATAAACTCATCATTATGGCTATCCACTTCTATAGTAGAATAGGAGGCAGTTAGGTGGTGCAATGGATAGAGTGCACAGGGCTTGGAGTGAAGAAGACCTGAGTTCACATCTGGCCTCAGACACTTACTAACTGTACGACTATGGGTAAGTCAATTTCCTCATATGTAAAATGAGATGGAGAAGGAAATGGTCAAGTACTCTGATATATTTGTTAAGAAAACCACAGATAGTGTCATGAAGTTGAGCAAGCCTGAATAACAACAGCTGTAAAGGCAAATGTACTTCAATACTTTGTTCATCTTCACCTGTCAGCAAAGATGCATGCTCAGACATTCCTGTCTTCCATAGTTCTCCAAAAATCTTTTAATCAAGAGGAAGGTCATATAAAGGTGAGATATGTGTGTGTGTATATATGTATCTTTATATATATATACACATACATATGTGTATATGTGCATATAAATATACAACCTACATATATTTTATTTATATGTATGTATGTATGTATATATATACACACATATGTATATACAAATGTCAACAAACATATAGTAATCCTTGGACCTTCTCATCATGTGCCCCTGTTTCGATTGGCACTTTTCAGTATTTTTCTGGATAACAATCACAGGTCGCTAAGCAAAAAAACTTAGAGGGTTTTTTTTACATTCAGTTTTTTTGATTTGTGTTTTGTTTTTTGTGAAGTATGAGGTCACGTGCAATATTTGTGCACATTGAACAGGCATTGATTTATTGTTGGCTACTACAGAGGGGAAAATAGTGTTGATATGACTATTATTTCAAATAAGTATAATCATTTTTAATTGTTTTTTTCTCTGTGTTGAGTAAAATCTATTATGCAAGGAGAGATTTTGAACATTTCTAACACATAGAATGCTCTTCTACACACATAAAGGAGTTAACATATATATTTTTAAAGTATAAAATTAAAAAAAATTCAAATATTAAGAAATAAATTGGGGTGCGGAGCCAAGATGGCAGAGTAGAAGCATGACCTTCCCACAACTCCGGCTTCCACCTTCCCCAATCCATGTAAAAAGGGGACTCTAAAAAAACTTTGGAGCTGCAGAATCCATAAAATGACACAGAGAAGCTAACCTCCCACTGAGGACAGCACAGCAGGCCTGCAGGAATCCAGCAAAGAATTTGGGGAGCCAAGCCCAGCCCCACACTGAGGCTTTAGCCCCAAGGCAGGCCTGACCAGCCGCCTCCAGAGGGACTCCAGATCAGCAGCAGCTGTGGCCTTTTCCAGATTTATCAACACATAGATGCAAAGGATGAAGTGAGAGGTCAGTGCAGTCTGGACTTTGGGACCAGTAAGTAGAAGTGCATAGCTTTTTCCCCCCAGGGCAAGAAGCTGCTGAGACACTGGCACAGCCAGCCAGTGCCACGTGGCAGCTTCAGCTCCTGGCCTGCAGAGTGTAGGGGGACCAAGCACCACTCTGAGGGGTAATCACTCTTGCTTTAACCTTATTGGATCTGGATTGCAGTCTAGGGTGGGGGTCCAGGGGTGTGTGTCCAGCTTGCCAGGGTGTATGGAGACCTCAGAGAGGGCACCCATCTAATACCTCCGGCAGCTGAGAAAACCCCAACGTTTGGGACAAAAGCTCCCTGTCTGGTGGCAGAGTCTTATTGTGGCAAAAAGCCCAAAAGTCAAGTAACTGAGGGACAAAATGAGCAGGCAAAGGAAAGAAAGCAGACAGAAGATTCCAACATTACACTCCTGTTTTGGGGACAAAAAGGAGCAAAGCATGGAACAGGAGGAAAACAGTGAAGTCAGAACTCCTGCACCAAAAGCTTCAAAGGAAAATACAAGCTGGTTACAGACCATAGAGGACCTTAAGAAGCAGATAAGAGAAGTGAGGAAAAATTGGGAAGAGAAATGAGAACAATTCAAGAAAATTATGAAATGAAAGCCAACAGCCTGTAATGTAATGCCAAGCAAAGGCAACTTCCCAAGTTACAAAATACCAGCATAGGTGCTCTCCATTTTATTCAGTGACAAGCCAAGAACAGAGAAGATCAAAACATGACATCATTCAAAATACAGCATTTACTAAGTGTGATTAAATAATCTCCCAGTACTATCCCACCCCAGGACCTTCCAATCATTCAATCAATTACAAAGTCCCTGTTCTAAATACTTCTCCACCCCTAGGCTGTACCTTCATTTAGTCTACCACAAAACCCCTCTTCTCAAATGGAGATTAGTTTCCAAACATAAGTAAAGTACATTCATTTTTTCAACCATAGAACACAAAAAGGTCAAAAGTTCCCTACCCCAGGATCACAATTGAATCTACCTCAGAGTTACAACAAGCTTAAGCGCAACCCTTAATACCCAAATGGAGGTCTTCATCTTGACACGAGGCAAGTTCTCAGCAATCTTTGTTCCTGGGGAGACAAAGCTTAGCAAGGCCACAAGATACATTGCCAGTCTCTTCATCAATTCATCCTCTGTCTTCAGAACAGTCCTAGAACCCCTGAAAACATTAGAAAAACCCTCTCCCAGGATTTCTGTACACATACAACAAGAAAATCCTTCTTCAGGGCTTCTGAACCAACAGAAAGGTTCCCAGACCCCTGCAACAACAGCACTGTCCTTCACCAGTGGACAGTATTCACTCTGTCTGCAGGACAGTCTCTAGACCCCTGCAACAACAGCACTGTCCTTCACCAGAGGACAGTATTCACTCTCTGTCTGCAGGACAGTCTCAGGGCTTCTTAACCAAAAGCCAGGTTCCAGGACTTCTTCAACAACAGGACTGTCTTTCACCAGTGGACAAATCTGGCAAAACAACATCAAAACAGACAGACAAAGTACCAGCAAAACAGCCATGTCTCCTCAGTCCTTGGCAGCCCAGGGGGCAGGTCTCAAAAGTCCAGGGCGATTCAAAGTGTTCCCCAGCAATCCTTCTCAGTCTCTCTCTCTCTGCCTCCACGAGGTGCTGCTTCCAAAAATTCTTCTGCCTCTCTCTTGTCTCACCAAAATCTATGTCACCAGCTCCTCCCAGTTCAGGACTCTCTTTTCACATCAACAAGTCCATCCACAAGCTCTGGGTTTTAACACAATCAGTTTGAAAACCAAGCCAATACAGGGGAATCTTTAAATGCCATTACTATCACACAGCCTGACTGAGGAAAATGATACCTTAAAAAACAGACTTACTCAAATGTTAAAAGAGGCTCAAAAAGTCAATGAGGAGAAGAATGTCTTAAAAAGCCAAATGTGCCAGATGGAAAAAGAATCTCAAAAGCTCAGTGAGGAGAATCATTGCTTCAGAATTAGATTGGAGCAAATGGAAGCTAATGACTTTATGAGACATCAAGATGCTGTTAAACAGATCCAAACAATTGAAAGAAGAGAAGGCAATGTGAAATATCTCATGGGAAAAACCACTGACCTGGAAAATAGATCCAGGAGAGATAATTTAAAAATTATTGGACTGTCTGAAAGCCATGACCAAAGTCAGAACTTAGAAATCATCCTCCAGGAAGTTCTCAAAGAAAACTGCCCAGATATTTTAGTACCAGAGGGCAAAATAGAGGCTGAAAGAATCCACCAATCATCTCCTGAAAAAGATGCCAAAAAGAAAATTCCTAGGAATATGATAGCCAGATTCTGGAATTCCCAGATTAAGGAGAGAATATTACAAGCAGCCAGGAATAAACAATTTGAATATTGTGGAAACACAATCAGGATAACCCAGGATCTGGCAGCTTCTACACTGAGGGATCGAAGGACTTGGAATATGATGTTCTGGAGGTCAAAGGAGCTGGGATTAAAACCAAGAGTCACCTACCCAGAAAAACTGAGTATCATGTTTCAGGGGAAAATATGGTCATTCAGTGGAATAGAGGACTTTCAAGCATTCTTGATGAAAAAACCAGAGTTGAATAGAAAATTTGGCATTCAGATACAAGAAGCAAGAGAAGCATGAGAAGGTAAACAGGGAAAAGAAATTATAAGAAATTTATCAAAGTTGAATTATTAACATTCCTACATGGAAAAACAATAATTGTAACTTATGAAACTTTTCTCAGTACTTGAAGGGATTATATATATATATATATATGTATATATATATATATATATATATATATATAATGTCTATAGATGAGGGTGTATGGGCATATGAATACATATGTGAATGCTTGTATATATGTTTACAGTTATACATAGATAGAGGGCACAGGACCAATTTAACAGGAAGGGAGGATACTTAAAAGGTGAAATTAAGAGGTGAGAGAGCAATATAATGAGTGGAGATGGGGAGAGACAGATTGGGGTAAACTATCTTATACAGAAGAGAAAAGGGAAAATGGCTACAATGGATGGAAAGAATAGGAAGGCAAAAGGGAATGGGTCAACCTTATTCCCATTGAATTTGGCTTGAGGAGGGAATGAAATACACAATAAATATGGTATCTCACCCTCCAGGAGAGTGGGGGGGGAAGGGGATGAGAGGGGGGATAATGGAACAGAGGGTAGGCTGGGGGGGGGGGAGGGAAGTTGGAAGCACCCACTTTTGAAAAGGGACGGGATCAAAGTAGAGAATGGAACTGGTGGGAGGTGGGATAGGAGGGACGGAAATATAGTCAGTCTTTTACAATATATCTACTATGTTATTGTTTTGCATTAGCCACACATGTCCAACCTATACTGAACTGCTTATCTTCCCAGTAAGGGTGGGTGACAAGGAAGGAAGGGAATGAATCTGGAATTGAAAGTTTTAAAATCCAATATTCAAATATATACTTGTATACATATATATATATATATATTATACTATTATTAATACCATCTTACATGTAATTGGGAAATAAGATGTACAGGCCCTGAGGCATAGAGATCCACTGGAAAAGTTGAAAGGGGTATGGGATAAAATATGGGAGAGAGCATATTGGAGGAAGGGATATCCTGTGGGACTGCTATTTTGGGGCGCTGGGTAGGGGAAAAATGGGAAGAAAATTTGTAACTCAAAATCTGGCAGAAAAGAATGATGTAAATCAAAAGTTAATAAAGCATTTAAAAAATAAATTGGAGAATAACATTCTATTACTAGTTTATGTTTGCAAACTAGGCTTAGAACCAGCTTACTTGAATCACATATGTGAGCAGATTTTAAAAGTTTTTGTTCCTCTGGATGAAAAAGAGTGATAAATTTCCTTAATATCAATAATATAATTTTCAATAAATTATCACACTAAGATGTTTCATAAAGAGTTCAATCCCAGGTTAGTCTACTTAATGATTATATTTATAACGGGTACTTAAAACTAAGCTAAAGAAATAAAAGTATGTCTAATTTAAAACTGTATAAAATCTTTCCCAGGAATTTTAAAATAGACACATTTTTTTTTAAATTTTTCTTTAAAGTGATACTATGAATAAGGAAACAAAGTTGTATAGATTTTCTGAAATACCTTTAAGAATATTTTAGGTGACTGATAGGATCTTCATTGACAGAAAGTTGAAGTGAAATATTTCTTGTCTTTACTGTGTTTCATTTTTTCTAAGTAAAACCTTTTAGAACAGAATAGATTTTGGGGAAACCCTACCATTAAAAGGCTATAGGATAGCTATACCATTAGTTTAACTGTTGATATTCTTCATTTTTGAACTCTCTTCTATGAAAAAAACTTTTGATAAACACACTACTGGTTTGAGTGACACATATCCATTAAGACATTTGAGCTATAAATGTAACTGGCAGACATAAAAATGTAGTAGTTAATGAGAAGTTTCTTTTGCTATTCTCTTAAAAAAAAATGAATCAGTTGGCAGATTGAGTTTCACTGCTCACCCAGAGGCTAAATGATATATAAGTTAATGAATACATTATCATCTGACCTTACAGTGCTCAGAATCTACACAAGTATTGCTAAAATTGATTACCTGAAATAAAACAAAAGGAAACTGATGAAAAAATTACTGACCCATCTACGATTAATCTACAAAGCTAGCATTTGCATATTAAACCAGGTCATCTGACTCCTCAGAGGTCAGAGACAAGGAGTGATTTACAGAGATAATTTTTTGTAACAAAAAAGAGGAATTGCAAAAATTACAAAAAACTTATTTTGAACGTAATTTTCTAGGACAAATGAGGTTACCTGACTAGTTACCTTCTCCCAGACTTTAAATCCTGTGCCAGACAGACTTTCTTCCATGTAGTACCTTTTATAACCAGAAAATGTACTGGGAAACAGGAACTTGTGGTCAATGGTTACAGTTACCCTCCCATCTTCCTTAGCAGAGTTCATTACTCTACTTGAACTGTAGTCAAAGAAAAAGAAAAGGGGGGAGGCTTAACCTCTGGCTAGCCTTTCTCTAACTTCCAGAAAAGGCAGTTTAATGCCATTTCCTGCTTAGCCTTTGGTCAACCACTATCTCTTCTAGAAAGGGGGCCTTAGCCTCTTTGAAAACCTTATAACTTTATGATTATTTTATTTTTCTAAATTATCTGCTACTAAATAATAAAGTCTTCTAAATCTATCTATTCACTAAATCTGTTCATCTAGATAACCTAGATTTAAAAGATTCTGTATGTTAATTTGGCATGGTTAGCTCTCCTAAAGAAGGGAGTGTCATTCTATAATCAAACTAAAGATAGGTCAAAGTAATAAAAAAGAGCTGATTTCTTTTTCAATATGCCTACCACTATTAAAATAATTACAGTTTATATATTGACACTTGTTGCATGCAAATGACATACTATCCTTTCTAACTGATGACATAGCCACAGAATTTCAATAATTGGCATTTTTGACAATACCATATTAAATCAAGGTCATTTAATAATAATAAAAAACTGGAGGAATTATAGAATATCAAATATATATCAGAGCTCAGAGGTCTTCCTTTCCAACCTATATCTTAAAAATAATCTCCCTTTTGCATTCTTGGGACTGATGATCTAGGTCTTACTGCATCCTAATTTTGATATCCAGTGTCTTGGTCTTCCCTCCTAGTTTTTTTTTTTTCAATGTATAATTTGATAATTGTGCTACTTGTCTATCCAAGTAGTTTATTTAAAAAAATGTTAAACACTGAGAACCAAGAATAGATCCTTATACAACTCTATTAGAAATACGTAGGCAGATAGAGGCCCTGACACCAATGCCATGGTGCACAGACAGAGGCCCAGACACTGTGGCCCGCAGAGGCCCAGAGAATGCCCAGACAAGGGCTGGTCAACACGGTGGCAAATTGACCCACCAACTACAAGGGCCACTGTCAAGCCTATCACCACAGGGCCAGGACTGGACAGAGCAGGGTAAGACTTAAATGCAGGGCCCCTGGCAGGGATAGCAGCTACTCCTGGGACTACTAGTGCACAGCCCAGAAATTTAAAAAGCCCCTATCTGTACTTTCAGGGACTAGGGTGGCAGAGTGAACCCTGGATGCTCTAATCTCCCACTTTGACCCTGAAAACACTATACTTATCGCCTCAGGGCAAAAACTTAAACAGTAAAGATTTTTGAACCCCAGGCGAAGGGCGTGGCTAGGACTCTGCCTCAAAATGTGTAAAAAGCAGACTACAAGGACAAAGACACTGGAGTCCTACTATCTTGAGAGGAAGGAACCAAATTCAAAAGGAGACATTGTTGACTCCACACCCACAGCTGAAGCCTCAACAGGGAACTGGTCTCAAGCACAGAAAGCATTCTTAGATGAGCTCAAAAGGAACTTTGAAAACCAGATTAGAGAGATAGAAGATAAAATGAATAATTCTTTTAAAATCAAAAGTTCAAAATTAGAAAAACTTTAAAATGAAGAAAACAGCTTCTTAAGAAGAAAAATGTGTGATATGGAAAAGGAGCTCCAAAAACTGAGGAAAATAATTCACTAAAAATTAGAATCAAGCAAATCGAAGCAAATAACTCTATGAGAAACTAAGAATTAGTCAAACAATAAACATCAAGAATGAAAAAGTAGAAAAAGAGGTAAAATATCTCAATGGAAAAATAACTGACCTGGAAAACAGATCCAGAAGAGATAATCTGATAATCATAGGTAGGCCTACCAGAAAATCATGATGAAAAATGATCCTGGACAACATCTTCCAAGAGCTTATCAAGGAAAACTTCCCTGAGATACTAGAACCAGAGGGTAAAAAAGAAATTGAGAGAATCCACTTGTCACCCCCTGAGAGAGATCCCAAATTGAAAAGTTTGAGAAATGTTATGGCCAAACTCCAGAACTACCAGGTAAAGGATAAAATAATACAAGCTGCCAGAAAGAAAAAAATTAAAATATCAAAGAACCACAGTGAGGATTGCACAGGACCTGGCAGCCTATACACTGAAAGATATGAGGAAGTAGCATACAATTTTTCACAAGGCAAAAGAGATTGGGTTACAACCAAGGATCACCTACCCAGAGAAAATGAACATATTCTTCCAGGCAAGGAGATGGTCATTCAACAATATTATTAGTCCTTCCTGATGAAGAAGCCAGAGCTCAATGGAAAATTCAACCTCCAAGTATGAGACGAAAGAGAGACATAGAAAGGTAAACAAGGAAACACACACACACACACACACACACACACACACACCCCTAATTTTTAGTAAGAGCAAACATTTATAGACAAGTAGAGGGTATGGGTATACATTACAAAAAATGATGATAAAATAATCCTTATTAAGAGCTACAAAGGGACTGCAATGTAAGAAGAGGAAAGAACTAAGCAGAAAAGGGTAAGTTATGCCAAACAAAGAGGCATAAAAATAATAGAGTAGAGAGAAAGATAGGAGGGAGATGAGCATTATCTGAGCTTTTCCCTCATTGATTTCTGGTGCAAGGAGGGAATAACACAAGCATAGGACTCTATCGAGAAGAGAAACAAACCGTATCATAATAGAGGGAAAGAGGGGAGGGAAAGGAGCTTTGCATGAGATCTGTTCCTGTCCAACATGGTTCAAAGAAGAAATAACAAAATACATTAGGTATAAAAATCTATCATATCATACAGGCAGTAGGAGGGGGGAAGGGCTATGAAGGGGGGTAGTGGCTAGAAGGGAAGGAAGAAGTAAGGGAGAAGGTAAGGAAAGGGAGGGGGGCTGATAAGAAGGGAATACTAAGGGAGGTGATTGTCAAAAGGAAAACTCCTAAGGAAGGGAAGGGAGAAGGGATGAAAAATAAAAGCTTTAACAGGGGAGGGAATAGGATGGAGGGAAAGAGACAGATAATCATAACTGTGAATGTGAATGGGATGAACTCTTCCATAAAACAGAGGCAGATAGCAGAATGGATTAAAAACCACAATCCTACTATATGCTGCTTACAAGAAACACATCTGAAACAGGGATACACACAGGGTAAAGGTAAAAGGCTAATATAAAATATATCATGCCTCAACTAAAGTAAAAAAAAAAAAAGCAGGGTTAGAAATCCTTATCTCAGATAAAGCAAAAGCAAAAATTGATCTAATTAAAAGATATAAAGAAGAAAACTATATCCTGCTAAAAGACACCATGGAGAATGAAGCAGTATCATTACTTAACATATATGAACTAAGTAGTATACCTAGAGGAGAAGGTAAGGGAATTAGAGGAAGAAATAGATAGCAAAACTATACTAGTAGGGGAACTTAATCTTCCTCTCTCTGAACTTGATAAATCCAACCTTAAAATAAACAAGAAAGAAGTTAAGGAGGTGAACAGAATTTTAGAGAGCAAAAATCTTCTAGAGAAAACAGAATGGGTATAAAAAGGGATGTACCTTCTTCTCAGTGGTACATGGCACATACACAAAATTCAGCCATGTACTAGGACACAAAAACCTCGCAATTCAGTGGAGAAAGGCAGACATATTAAATGCATCAATTCTCAGTTCATGATGCAATAAAAATTATATACAATAAAGTTCCAGGGAAAGATAAACTAAAAACTAATTGGAAACTAAACAATTTAATCCTAAAGAATGAGTGGGTCAAACAAGAAATTATAGAAACAGTCAGTAACTTCATTTAAGAGAATGACAATAATGACACAATATACCAAAATTTGTGGGATGCAGGAAAGGCAATTCTTAGTTTTATATCCTGAGTGCATACATGAATAAATTAGAGAAAAGGGAGGTCAGTGAACTGGGAATACAATTGGAAAACCTAGAAAAATAACAAATTGAAATGCCCAGTTAAATATTAAAAACCAAAGGAGGGATTAATAAAATTGAAATTAAGAAAACTATTGAATTAATAAATAAAACTAAGAGGCCTTTTTATGAAAAAAATAAAATTGATAGACTTTTAGCCAATATGATAAAAAAGAAAGAAGAAAACCAAATTATGAGTATCAAAAATGAAAAGTGTGAATCTACCTCCAATGAAGAGGAAATTAAAACAATAATTAGTAATTATTTTGCTAAATTATATGCACATAAATTTGACAGTTAGTGAAATGGATGAATATTTACAAAAATATAAGCTGCCCAAATTAACTGAAGAGGAAGTAAATTACTTACATAACCCTATCTCAGAAAAATAAATTGAACAATCCATCAGTGAACTCCCTAGGAAAAAACCTCCAGGGTCAGGTGGATTTACTAGCAAATTCTATCAAACATTTAAAGAACAATTGATCCAAATACTCTACAAACTATTTGGGAAAATTAATGAAGAAGGAGTCTTACCAAATTCTTTTTATGACACAAACATGGTACTGATACCTATATCAGGAAGAAATAAAATGGAAAAAGAAAATTATAGACGTATTTCCCTAATGAATATAGATGGAAAAATTTTAATAAAATTATTACAAAAAAGACTACAGCAACTTATCATGAGAATAACAAACTTTGATCAGGTAGGATTTATTCCAGGAATGCAAGCAGGGTTTAATATTAGGAAAACCATCAGTACAATTGATCATATCTACAATAAAACTAGCAGAAACCACTTGATTATCTCAATAGATGCAGAAAAGGCTTTTGACAATGTACAACATCCATTCCTATCAAAAACATTAGAAAGTGTAGGAATAGATGGAGCCTTTCTTAAAATTATAAGTAGCAACTATTTAAAGACATCAGCAAGTATTATATGTAATGGGCATAAGCTAGAAGCATTTCCAATAAAACCAGGGGTGAAACAAGGGTGCTCACTATCACCCCTCTTATTCATATTCAATATGGTACTAGAAATGTTAGCAGTAGCAATTAGAGAAGAAAAAGAAATCACAGGAATCAAATTAGGCAAAGAAGGGGCGGCCAGGTAGCACAGCAAGTAAGAGCACCGGCTCCAGTGTTGAGAAGACCTGGAGATAGAATTCCGGGCTCAGACACTTAGCACCCACCCAGAAACACCTGGCCGTGTAACCTTGAGCAAGTTACTTAACCCCAATTGCTTAGGGGCGGCCAGGTGGCTCAGCAAGTAAGAGTACCGGCTCCAGTGTTGGGACGACCTGGAGATTGAATCCCGGGCTCAGACACTCAGCACCACACCCAGAAATAACTGGCCGTGTAACCTTGAGCAAGTTACTTAACCCTGATTGCTTAAAAATAAAAAAATAAAAAAAAAAAACAAAAAAAATTAGGCAAAGAAAAGACCAAGTTATCACACTTTGCAGATGATATGATATACTTAGATAATCCTAGAGAATCAAGTAAAAAACTACTTGAGACAATAAATAAATTTGTCAAAGTTGCAGGATACAAAATAAACCCACATAAATCCTCAGGATTCCTGTATATTTCTAATGAAATCCAACAGCAAGAGATATAAAGAGAAATCCCATTTAATGTTGCTGTAGACATTATAAAATATTTGGGAATCTACCTGCCAAAACAGACCTGGGACCTATATGAACACAACTACGAAACATTTTTCACACAAATAAATTCAGATCTAACTAATGGGAAAAACATCAATTGTTCATGGCTGGGTGGAGCTAATATAATAAAAATGACATTTTTACCTATATTAAATTACACATTTATTGCCATATCAATCAATTTACCAAAAAAATACTTTATAGAACTATAAAAAATAGTAAAAAAAATTCATTTGGAAGAACAAGAGGTACAGAATATCAAGGGAATTAATGAAAAGAAATCCTAGGGAAGGTGGATTAGCTATACCAGATTTTAATCTTTATTACAAACAGCAGTCATCAAACCTACTTGGTACTGGCTGAGGAATAGAGTAGTAGATCTATGGAATAGATTGGGTACCTGAGACTCAGCTGTCAATGACTATAATAATCTACCCTTTGATAAACCCAGAGACTCCAGTTTTGGGGATAAGAGGTCATTATTTGACAAAAACTGCTGGGAAAACTGGAATATAGTATGGAAGAAATTGGGCATAGACCATTATATAAAACTGTATACCAAAATTAAGTCTAAATGGGTGCATGATCTAGGTAAAACGGATAATACTGTAATCAGTCTGGGAAAGCAAGGAATAGTTTGCCTGTCAGATTTATGGAGACGGGAAGACTTCATGACCAAACAAGAATTAGAGAACATTATAAAATGCAAAACGGATAACTCTGATTACATGAATTTGAAAAGCTTCTTTAAAAAAAAGCCAATGTAACCAAGATTAAGAGGGAAGTGCAAAATTGGGAAAGAATTTTTACAACCAATGTCTCTGATAAAGGCCTCATTTCTAAAATATAAAGAGAATTGAGCTAAATTTGTAAGAATAGAAGTCAGTCCCCAATTGATAAATGGTCAAAGGATGTGAACAGGCAGTTCTCAGAGGAAGAAATTAAAGATATCTATAAGCATGTGAAAAATGCTCTAAATCACTATTGATTAGAGAAATGCAAATCAAAACAACTCTGAGGTACCATATCTCACCAGTCAGATTAGCTAAGATGACAAAACAGGAGAATGATAAGTGCTGGAGAAGATCGGGGAAGTTTGAACAGTAATACATTGTTGGTAGAGTTGTGAACTGATCCAGCTATTCTGGAGAGCAATCTGAAACTATGGCCAAAGGGCTATAAGTAATTTCATATCCTTTGACCCAGCAATAACACTTTTAGGGTTGTATCCCAAAGAGATCATAGAAGTGGGAGGAAGACCCATATGTACAAAAATATTTATATCAGCTCTTTTTGTGGTGGTAAAAAATTGGAAATAAGGATATGCTCATCAATTGCAAAATGGCTAAACAAGTTATGGTATACAAATGTAATGGTATACTATTGTGCCATAAGAAACAAAGAGCAGATGGACTTCATATTTACCTGGAGAGTCTTATATGAATTGATGCTGAGTGAGAAGAGCAGAACCAGGAAAAATTTGTACATGATCAGAGATACAATGTATGTGTGATGACCAACTTTGATAGACTAGACTCTTCTCAGAAATGTAGGGCTATCAGTAAACTCCAAAAGACTCATGATAGAGAGAGATGTCTACATTCAGAGAAAGAACTAGAAAGAACAGACTTTGAATGTAGATTGAAGCAAATTACCTGCTCTCTTTCTTATTCTTGTTTGGTTTTGTTTCCTCTTTTCCATTGTTCATTCCATCTGATACAATCCTTCTATAGAACCTGAAAATAAAAAGAAAGAAAGAAATACTGAAGTATTACTGACGATGAGTCTAGACTATAAACCAATTTCTAAACCTCCTAACTGTATTATCATCTAGTCTGTCTCTGTTCTTCTAAATTACAAACATAGAATGAGAAACTTGGTTGAATGTTTGGCAAATTTTTAGTTTACATGTATACAAGTATATCTATGTGTGTATACATATTTTCTTTGTATGAGAAGTATTTTGTAATTGTATTTGTATTAGTCCTAGGTTTGTTTTGGCAGGTAGAATCCCAATATTTTATAATGTCTAGAGTAAATTTAAATAGAATTTCTCTTTCTATCTCTTGCTGTTGGATTTTGTTAGAGATATATAGGAATGCCAATGACTTTTGTGGGTTTATTTTGTATCCTGCAACTTTGCCAAATTTATTTATTGTCTCAAGTAATTTTTTACTTGATTCCCTGTGATTATATAAGTATATCATCATATAATCTGCAAAGACTGATAGCTCAATCTCTTCTACATCTAATTTGGTTCCTTCAACTTCTTCTCTTATTGCTACTGCTAACATTTCTAATACCCAATTGAATAAGAGGGGTGATAGTGGACATCCTTGTTCCACCCCTGATCTTATTGGAAATGCTTCTAGCTTATCCCCATTACATATAATACTTGCTGGTGGTTTTTAATAGATGTTATTTACTATTTTAAGGAAAACTTCATTTATTACCATACTTTCTAGTGTTTTTAATAGAAATTGGTGTTGTATTTTGTCAAAAGCCTTTTCTGCATCTATTGAGATAATGATATGTGTTCTGCTAGTTTTGCTATTGATATGATCAATTATATTTATACTTTTCATAATATTAACCACCCTTGCATTCCTGGAATAAATTCTACCTGACAAAAGTGTATTATTCTCATGATAAGTTGCTGTAGTCTTTTTGCTAATATTTTATTTAAAGTTTTTGCATATATTCATGAAGGAAATTGGTCTATAATTTCCATCCTCCATTTTGTCTCTTTCCATTTTAGGTATCAGTACCATATTTATGCCATAAAATTAGTTTGGTAGGACTCATTCTTCTCCAATTTTCCCAAATATTTTGTAAAGTATTGAATCAATTTTTCTTTAAATGTTTGATAGAATTTGCTAGTAAATCCATTTGACCCTGGAGATATTTTCCTAGGAAGTTCATTTATGACTTGTTCAATTTCTTTTGCTGAGATCAGGTATTTAAGTAATTTACTTTCTCTTCAGTAAATCTGGGCAACTTGTATTTTTGTTAATATTCATCCATGTCACTAAGATTATCAGATTTAAGTGCATACAATCAGGCAAAATAATTCTTAATTATTGTTTTAATTTTCTCTTCTTTAGAGGTATATTCATCCTTTTCATTTTTGATACTTGTAATTTGGTTTTCTTCTTACTTTTTTATCATATTGAGTAAAGGTCTATCAATGTTATTTTTTTCACAAAACAAGCTCTTACTTTTATTTATTAATTCAATAGTTTGCTTAAATTCAATTTTATTAATCTCTTCTATGGTTTTCTTTATTTCTAGTTTAGCATTTAATTGGGGATTTTCAATTGGTGCTTTTTCTAGCTTTTTCAGTTGCATGGCCATTTTATTGCCACTTTATTTGCTCTATTTTATTCATGTATGCATTCAGCGATATAAAATTTCACCTAAGAACTGCTTTTGCTGCATCCCACAGTCTTTGGTATGTTGTCTCATTATTATAATTCTCTTGAGTGAATTTACTGATTGTTTCCATAATTTCTTGTTTGACTTATTCATTTTTTAGGATTAAATTATTTAGTTTCCAATTAGTTTTTAGTCTAACCTTCCATGGCCCTTTATTACATATTATTTTTATTTCATCACTATCTGAGAAGGATGCATTTAATATTTCTGCCTTTCTGTATGGAAATATGAGGTTTTTATGCTCTAGTACATTGTCAATTTTTTCTATGTGCCTTGTACTGCTGAGAAGGTATATTCCTCTTTATCACCATTGAATTTTCTCCAGATGTCAGCCATATGTATCTACCCTAAGATTCTATTCACCCCCTTAACTTCTTTCTTGTTTATTTTTAAGTTAATTTTATTTTTTGCCTTTTTTTGGAGAGGGAAAGCCTAGCAATTGGGGTTATGTGACTTGTCCAAGGTCATGTGGCTAGAAAATATTAAGTGTCTGAGACCACACTTGAACTCAGGTCTTCCTGATTTCAGGGACAGTGCTCTATTCACTGCACCACCTCCTAGCTTCCCCCTTCTTGTTTATTTTGAGGGTAGATTTATGAAGTTCAGAGAGGGGGAGATTGAGGTCCCCCACTAGTATAGTTTTACTATCTATTTCTTTCTCTAACTCCCTTAACTTCTCCTCTAGGAATTTGGATGCTATACCACCTGGTGCATAAATGTTTATTAATGATGTTGCTTCATTTTAGATGGTGCCTTTTAGCAGGATATAGTTTCCTTCCTTATCTCTTTTAATTAGATCTATTTTTGCTTTTGCTTTGTCTGAGATAAGGATTACTACCCCTGCTTTTTTTTTTTTTACTTTAGCTGAGGCATAATATATTTTACTCCAGCCTTTTACTTTTTGTTTTCCCATATGTTGTGTTTCTTTTAGACAGCATATTGTAGGTTTATGGTTTTTAATCCATTCTGCTATCTATCTCTATTTTATGGGAGATTTCATGCCATTCACATTCACAGTTATGATTACTATCTGTGTCTTTCACTCCATCCTATTCTCTCCCCTGTTTATGCTTTTATGTTTCCCTTCTCCATTCCCCTCCTTAAGAATTTTCCTTTTGACTGCCATCTCCCTCATTATTCCCTCCTTATCAGCCCTCCTGCCTTTTCCTACCCTTCACCCTTACTACTTCTTTCCTCCTTTATAACCCCCCCCCCCCATTTTCATAGCCCTTCTCCTCTCTTACAGCCTGTAGGGAACAATAGATTTTTATACTTAAAATATGTTATTACTTCCTTGAACCAAGATTGACAAGAATTAATCTCATGCAGTGCTCCCCTCTCTCCCCTCTTTCCCTCTTTCATGATAAATTTTATGTCTCTTCATGACAGAAACCTACACTTAACTGATTATGTTATTCCCTCCCTAAAGCAGAACCAGCGAGGGTTCATATGATGCTCATGTCCCTCCCTTCTTTTCCTCTACTATAATATGGTTTTATGCCTGTGTGGCATAAAAAGGATAAATTTTGCTTTGTGCTTTCCTCTTCTCCCATTGTGGTCCCTTTGTATGCCTTAATAAAGTTTTTTGAATCATCATTTTGTTTAATTTATACCCACACCCTTTATCTATATCCCTTTTTAAGTGTCATTATAAGTATAGACTTCTCAATGTTTACATGTATCAGCTTTCCATGTAGGGATGTAAACAGTTTTCTCTCAGTAAATAACAAATTATGTGTGTGTGTGGGGGGTCGTGTTTGTTTTTTCCCTGTTTACCTTTCTATGTCCCTCTTGAGTATTGTATTTGGAGATCAAATTTTCCATTGATTTCTGGCTTTTTCATTAGGAAGTTCGGGAAGTTCTTTATTTCATTGAATGACCATTTCCTGGCCTGAAAGATTATGCTCAGTTTTGCTCTATAGCTGATTCTTGTTTGTAACCCAAGATCTTTTGCCTTATGAAATGTCATATTCTAATCCCTTTGATCTTTCAATGTAGCTGCTGTTAAGTCCTGTGCAATCCTCACTGTAGTTCCATGATATTTGAATTGTTTCTTTCTGGCTTCTTGCAGTATTTTCTCCTTTACCTGATAGTTCTGGAATTTGGCTACAACATTTTGTGGAGTTTTCAATTTGGAATCTCTCTCAGGAGGTGTATGGTGCATTCTTTCCATATCTATTTTACCCTCTGGTTCTAGGATCTCAGGACAGTTTTCCTTAATGAGTTCTTGGTAGATGTTGTGCAGGCTCTTTTTTTCATCATGATATTCTGGTAGACCAATGATTCTTAGATTATCTCTCCTGGATCTGTTCTCCAGGTCAATTATATTTCCATTGAGATATTTTACATCTTTTTCTAATTTTTCATTCTTGAGGTTTTTTTTGACTGATTCTTGCTGCCTTATAGACTCATTAGCTTCAATTTGGTTGATTCTAACTTTTAGCAAATTATTTTCCTCAGTTTTTGAACCTCCATTTCCATATGTTCAGATTTCATTTTTAGGGATTTATTTTCTCCAGTTAGATTTTTGAGGCTCTTTCTCCATTTTACACATTTTTCTTTTTAAGGAGCTGCTTTCTTTAGGGAAATGTTTTTCTTTTTTCACCATTCTAATTTTAAAAGAATTGGTCAATGTATCTTCTAACTCTATAATTTCTTGTTTAAAGTCCTTCTTTACCTCTTCCCAAAATGCTTTCTGTGCTTGAGACCAGTTCATATTCCCCGTTGTGGCTGTTGGTGTAGAGTCAATGCTGTCTCCTTCTGAATTTGGTTCTTCATGCTCACAAGTCTTGGCCTTTTTAGTCTGATTTCACCCATTTTGAGGTGGGCCCTTAGCCAAGTCCTTCTCTTCGTTCTCCCAAGCCTTCAACATTTCAGAATTTTCTTCTAAGGCAACGATCTCTGTTTTTTCAGGGTCAGAGGAAGGGGATTTGTGTAGCCAGGGTTCACTCTGCCATCCTGGTCCCTGGAAGTTCAGATAGGTCCTTTTTAAATTTCTAGGTGGTGGGTTGATAGTACCAGGAGTAGCTGCTGCCATTGCCATGGGCCCTGTATTTGCCTCTTACTCAGCTCTGACAGATCCTTAGTCCTGTAGTGATAGGCCTGGGAATGGCCCCTGCAGTTGGTGGGTCAACTTTCTGCTGCATCCGTATGCCTCCACGTCCAGCTCCTCCTATTCTAATATTCTGATTTTTTTTCTTAGAATTTGGTATCATATCCTTTCAGATATAGTAAGAATTAGTACTCTAATAATCATATACTGTGGTTCCTTAAGCACAGACATCTGTGTATTCTTGAACTGGTCTAGGTACTCTTCATATTTTTTTACTCCTTAGCTGTATCTCTAGTACCATATAAAATATTGTTTATATTAGAGTATAGAAGATGCAATTACACTATTATTTATAAAGAAAAATGTTATATATTGACATCTTGATAGATATTTACCATTTTCATCTATATTTTGCTGCCTATCCCATTTCATACTTACATATTTTAATTTAGAATCAGTGTACCTTTCAAGTTTCTTTCTCCTGAGATCTGCACTGCAACATTTTTTGATTACTTTCTTATACCCAGCTTAGCATATATTGAACAATTCATTGATTTTATTTAAAATGACTTAGCAAATTATAAAATATCCCTACTCACTCTGTGAGGCCATAATGCCTCATAACCAAGTATCCTATCAAATGATATTTCATGTTGCCTGAAGATCCATGATAAAGCCCACTCGCTTATTTGGATCTTCAAGGAGAATGAAGCCTTTCCTTCATGTAGCTACAGAATATATAATCAGTCTAAAAATCTCTAGGCAAGCAGTAGATAAACCTCCAAATATGGTATGGGTATATTCAGCATTCTGATCTCTATTGACATTTTTAAAAGATGGTTTCATTTTTTTTTTATCTTGAATCCAGATTTGGGAAACATCACTTATACTGATACTGTCAATAATACTGATAATGTCAATATAATTATACTGATAATGTCAATATCATTAAAGGTATGATCATATTATGGGATGTTGTAATGTTAATGGAATGTGAAGATATTCCCCATCCATTAAAGGCCTATGTGACCACATGTACCCCCTTTCCCCTTAGAATTGGTGTTGTATTCCCAGGTCTGAAGGTACACAGGTATTTCAATCACAGCTGTGATTTATCCAGAGTCACATAGAGCCCACTGGGGAAGGAACTTGCCTAAGAAGGAGCTTATTTAGTAAGGGGAGGCTTGCTTATAGGAAGGCTTTCATACCTTTTGATACTGAGCTAATTAGGCATTGAGCCATGTGAGTTATGATGCCTTCTGTCTCTAAGCCTATTAGTTGAAAACTGGAAGTTGGTATTTTACTTTGGCGTTTTGCATGACAAGGACCTTTTGATTCCCTGGATGAGACTCTGAGTAGCCGTTTGTTAAGATCCCCCTGACTAATCAGTTGTTGGTGCTCTCCCAATCCGGTGGTGTGAGTAGGTGGTTGTATTATTCTGTTTAGACAGTTGAAGTCCTGTCTATTGGATTCTTTCTTGTATACTCCTTTCTACTTATCTGTAATTACAGTAAGGTTGTTGACCCCTTTGAAGGTGTCTTTCCTTTAGAAAAGCATATCAAAGAACCTGTGCTAGCAGGTCCTCCTGGGTGTGCTAGGGTGCTTGCTAATAGAGATTTCAATCATGGAAAAGATTAGTTGCCAAAAAGAACAGTGGACTTAAAAAAAACCCTGAATTTTAAAGGTCTGCTTGCTGTGGCTTAGAATCTGATCTAAAAGTCAAGTACATATATGGATGATACCATTAGCTATCCCTGTGTCAGCTGAGCAGGGCAGGCCCTGGATTTGTCAGACAATCTGAATTTCAATTAGAGCTTTATATTTTGCTACTTATGTGGCCCTCCATATATGAGCACTAGCTTTATTTTTTTCTCTTCCCTGTGTCAAACCGTTGGTGTTTCTGAATATATCCTTTACTTCTGAATCTTCTGTGTACTTGTCCTAGCACTATCCATTCCTTATCAAATTCCATCCCACTGGCCTCCTTCTCTCCCATTCACATAATTCTGAATGAAGCGAGAAGAAATCACAAAATTGGTGTATCCACCAAAATTATCTTACCCAGGTGAATCTGGATCCTCCTACAACATAGCAATCATTCTTCTCCAGCCTCAGCAATTACCTCTCCTACTATCGGTACTGTTTTACTGAAACTGTATTCTGTCTCCTTAAGACTTCGACAGAAGCCTTTCCTACTGTCCACCTTTATGAATAGGGGGCTTTGCCTCATGCTTCCCTAAAAATGTTGTTACTTCTTGCCATGAATACCCCCTTCTCCCTTGTTATCTCACATTACTCAGATGTTTTCCTCTACTTTCTTTTCTTTCACTCCTGCATTCATTGAGTCCATCTCATTGCCAAACTTAACCCTTCCATATGCACCCTTGATTCCATTAAACTTTGTCCTTTTCAACAGATTGCTTTAATTATTCATGACATTTTCTCTCTTCCCTTTAAAGACTTATTATCTATAGGTTCTTTCCTAGCTACCTACCTACAAAAATGTATATGCCTCACCCAACCTTTAAAAATCCTTGCTTTACTCAATAATCAAATTTTTATCCCCTCCATGCCTAAACTCCTTGAGAAAATTGTCTATAATTGGTAACTCCACTTTTTTTGTTTTCTCTCTGTCTTTATGTCTCTCTCTCTCTGTCTCCCCCCTGCAATTTCTGATTCTCTGTTTTCATCATTCAAGCAAAGTTGCCTCTCCAAAATTACTAATGATTTCTTACATGTAATATGTAATGACTATTTTTCAGTCCTCAACTTTTTTGAACTATCTGCAGTTTTTGAACTGTTGAACATGATGTCCTAGATTTTCTCTTCTATTTTTTTTGACTGCTCTGTCTTCGTTTTCTTATCTGTTGAGAAGCCTCTAAATGGCAATTTAGTTTCCTTTGCACTTTACCTGTGTTGTACCTATTATCTTTGAGCATCCCACCAAACTCTGTCCTAAATCCTTTTCTCTTTCCACTTTACAATCTCACTTGGTGATTTTATCAGCTTCCAAGTTATACAATCCTATATCCATATATTTAGCTCTAGTCTCTCTCCTGAGACTCAGACCCATATCAACGACTGATTTTGGACATCTTAAACTGCATAACCCATAGGTTTTCCAAAGTGAACATATAAAAAACTCTAAAGTCATTGTCTTTTCTCCAAAACCTCCCCAAAATACCACATCTACTATTTCTGTCACAATGAAAATCATCCATTCAATTTCCTAGCCTTGCTAAATCAGTCATCTTTGTTTCTTCATTCACTATACATATTCAATTCATTTCCTTGTGTTTTCTTTTTTTCCTCTACCTTCAAATTATCTCTGATATGGATCCCATTACCTCTGTTCACACAGCTACTACCCTAAATCTTTAAAATATTATGTCTAATCTCTGCTATTATAATAGCCATAAATTTGGCCTCCTTTTTTCAACTCTTTCAATTTCACAACATTCTTCAATAAACTGTCAAATTGATCATTTCCTAAAACATAGAACAAATCATATCATCCCCTACTCAATAAATACCATCGGTTTCCTATTATCTCCAGCGTAAAATATAAAATTGTCTGATTTGTTTTCAAAGCTCTTCAAATTCTAGCCACTTTCTACATACTGAATTTACTATACTTTATTTCTCTCTGTGCAGTCTATGGTCCAGGAACATTGGCCAACCTGTAATTGCTTGCACTATCACCTGTCTCTATGGCTTTGCAAGGCTGTCCTCCATTCCAGAAATGTTTTTTTTTATTCAGTTCCACCTATTACCTTCTCTAGATCCCATTAAGATTCATTTCAAACCTCACCTTTTCCAAAAACTTTTCCACATGCCCTAAAAGTCTATTTTCTTCTCTAATGCCATTACCATTCATCTAGACTGTGTCTATCTTGTTTATACTTAGATATATACATGCTGATTCTTCCAATAGAAATGTGATCTACTTTATACTAGAGGCTCCTTTTGTCTTTCTTTGCATCTTTTTCATAATTTCATTTCTTAAAAAAAATCATTTTCAAATTCTCTCTTTCTCTCCACCCCTCTCCCACTCATTGAGAAGGCAAGAATTACAATATACATTGTGCATAGGGAGTTATGTAAAACATATTTTGCCAGTAGGCATATTCCAAAAATAAAGAGAAAAAAAATATACCTCAATCTGCACTTTCTGTCCATCAGTTCTCCACCGGGGTGTGTCCAGTTTCCCCTACTACGTTCACCACTACCATAAATCCTTTGCAATTGTGGTGGATCATTATAATGATGAGAGTTACTAAGTCTGTCTCAGTTTTCTCTACAACATTGCCCTTACTGTGTAAATTATTCTCCTATTTCTGCTCACTTTACTCTACATCATTTCATACAAGCCCTCCTATGTTTGCTAAAACCATCTGCTTCATCATTTCCTACTTCATAATATTATACCATCATATCCTTATACCATAATTTGTTGAGCTGATCCTATTGATGGACATTCCCTCAGTTTCTAGTTCTTTGTTATCACAGAAAGAGTCAGCATAAACATTTTTGTGCATATATATTCTTTCCCTTTCATTTCATTGGTATATAGACTTAATAGTGGCGTTGCTGGATAAAAGGATATGAACAGTTTTATAACTTTAAGTACATAGTTCCAAACTGCTCTACACAATGGTTGGACTAGCTTACAACTCTACTAACAGTGCATCATTGTACCTATTTACTCACATACCCTTCAACACTTTTAATTTCTCTTTTTTTTATTTTACTTTTTTTTTTCTGGAAAACTTTATTTTTATTGTAGGTGGAATGGGGACACAGCAAGTTAGATGATTCCAGTTTTGTTGGCAACATCTAAAGCATCATAGTCTGGAGCAAGCCAGACATAGGCCTTCTTCTCTCCATCAGGCCAGATCAGTGTGTTGACCTTGGCCACATCGATGTCATACAGCTTCTTTACAGCCTGCTTGATCTTATGCTTCTTGGCCTTGACGTCCACAAGGAAGACTAGGTGTTGTTGTCCTCAATCTTCTTCATAGCAGACTTGGTGGTCAAGGGAAACTTAATGATGGCATAGTGATCAATCTTGTTTCTGGAGGGGCACTCTTCCAAGGGTATTTGGGCTGCCTTCGAAGTCTCAGTGTCTTGGGTCGCCGGAAGGTGGGGGATGTTTGAATCTTCTTCTTTTTGTGGCTATGGACACCCTTCAGCACTGCCTTCTTGGCCTTCAAGGCCTTGGACTTGGCCTCTGTCTTGGTGGGAGGCGGGGGGCAACAGATTCCTTCTTCACCTTTGGCACCATGTTGGGGGAAAGGAATTTCTCTTTTCTTTTGTTTTAGTCAATCTGATGACTATGAAGTGCTGGGTTTATTTAATTTGTATTTATAGAATTATTAGAGACTTATAGCTTTTTTCATATGATTATTGAAAACTTTGATTTATTCTTCAGAGAGCTGTCCATTCACAGCCCTTGCCCATTTATCAGTTAGGGAATGGCTCTTACTCTTTTAAGCTTAGTTCAGTTTCATATATTCTATTTCAAACTGCAGTAACTTTTTTTTTCTGGGCTATTGTATTAGTCTCCTAATTGGTTTCCCTGCCTCTAGACTTGCAGCTTTCCAATATGTCTTCAGCACAGATGTCCTGCTCCAAATATTCTTTAGCCTTATTGGAATTATTTACCACATCAAAGTGAAGTACAATTTTCTTAGTCTGGCATTTAAAGCCCTACCTAAGCTCCCTTTTATCCTTCTCCAATTATTTCATGTTCTGTTCCTGTCAAACTGATTTACACACTCTACCCCAATGCCATTTTCTCCCTTTTCCTTGGGCTGTCCCTTATGTCTGAAATAGGCACATTTCTCACCTCCATCCCTTAGGATCCTCATCTTTCTTTAAGGGAGGCATTATTCAGATGCAATATTATTTATTATCTTTACTGATCTTTGGAGCTGTAAAGTTTGCTTTTTTTTCATTCCACATTTGATCTTATATGGGAAGGGGACAAACATTTCTTAAGCATTTATTGTGTGCCAGATAATGTGCTTCTATCACTTAGCAAATATCTTATTCTGTATTCACAACACTTCTATGATATATGTGCTATATTTATTATCATTTTACAGATAGTGAACCTAAGGAAGACAAAGGTTAAATGACTTACCCAGGATCACATGGTTCACAACTCTTTGATGCTAAATTTGAATTGATAAGTCAATCTTTCTAACTGCATGTCAAATGGTGTATCAACTGTGCCACCTATCTGTTTAGGTGGCAGTATAACCATTTATTTATATTCACTTACCTCTGCTTATGTTGCATCTCCCAGTAGACTTTAAATTCTTTTTTTTTTCATTTTGCTTTTTAATTTTGCTCTTGTATGCACAGTGTTTTGCTGAATGTTTACTTGGATCAGCATGGAAAGGGAATACATATTTCCCCCAAATAGGAAAGCTGCTGTAATTTAAGAGTTTATCTCTCATATTGTATCAGCAATGCCATATTCACAATGCCTATAGAGATTATAAATATGCTGATATAATTATCCATCACAAAATACGTCAGGTTTGCCATTTGGGGAAATAAACTAGAAAATTTATTAAGATACCAAAAGACTGAGTCCCAAAACCAGAAAGTGAAAGCCATCAGAGTAGTTATGACATTGGCACAGGTAGATAAAGTAAAAAGCACCCACATTTTCAAGCCCGCAAAACAGAACAGGCTACCTCAGGCAAAGGTCCTCCTCTCCCCACTCACAGCAACCACCCAGCGTCCTGGAAGAGCACTCCCAGCAGCTCTGGCCCCTGGCAGTGCTCAGCCGGAGTTCTAACTCAAAAAAAAAAAAAAAAGGCAACTGCCGCCAACTGCCAACCACAGGACCGTTAGCTCGGCTTTTTTTTTTTCTTGCTCTGCTATGTCAGCACGTCCATGGGGCATGGGAGATCTTTAAATCCCATAACCCTTACACATATACATGTGAATTGTTTTGTTCTATCCTTCAAAGAAGTGATGGCATCTATCACTACAAATGAAGTTACTCATAATGAAATAATATCCAATATACTCTTGGTATTCCATTTCAATGGTCAAACACTATGAAATAAAAAAAATAAACTTTTTGCTGCTTCTTGATTTTTAAACTAGATTTGCTCCCTGATTGTACTTGGACTCTAAGACTCTATGCCAATCTTTACTTTCATAGCTACTCTTTCATAAATACTGCCCCACTAAGTAAAGACAATATGATTGTCCAATCTAAGTATTAAAGGCAAAATGTATAGAGAGAATTTTAAATAAACTCATTAAAAACAAGTTTAAAGAATGAAGTGTTCATAACAGTTTCAGACTTCCAAGATTATCCTTTAAGACATTTTGTAAAATTGCCTAAATGTAGTTTAATCTTTTGTTTTTCTTTTCAGGCATTTACCATAATTCTATATCTGACATTGTGAAAGAAGTTGAACTGACACTGTTTGTTCTCAGTTATCACACTCCTGAAATTGTATCCACATAACCGCATGTAAAAAAGAAATTTGAGAAAAGTAAATTAGTTCATTATTAATGCTTATTCTTAAGAACTTAGCATCTTTTTTCCATCTCTGAGATGGTGTAAGTATAGATTTGTGTACAATTAGAATAAATTTTTTTCATCTATTCCTTCTAGCCTTTTGATTCTATAATTAATGTTATGCCATTTGAAAGCAAGATGATCAGTGAGAGAAGAAAAAATGGCAATGAATTTCCTTTTACACAGGATGCTTTCCAAAATACTTCACCTTTAAAAATTCCATTGTCATCACAAAGCCATTTTTTAAGAAATATCGATTCATCCAATTTTACTTAAGTAAATATAAGGACAATATGCGTGGACACTTGCCTCTGCAGATTCACTTAAGTGTCCTTTATGGGCAGAAATGGGTGGAATGACATTACAAATAATTTATCTAGCAATGAAGGGCAAACTGGACAAACTAAGAGATTATACCTAGCTAATTTCCCAAGAGAATCAATGTTCAACATAGAATGTTTTCCAAAGCCTTTGCCCTACTCATATAAAGAAAGAAAATCATCTAAGACCAATATATGTGAGTAGTTTCAGAGATTTCCTAGCTATAATTTGACTCCTATCTTTTTAGTTATATTTTCTAATGTGTCCTCTATGCTCTATTCATGATTTTTGAGGTCTCTAGTATATAAAGAGAAAGGTTAACTATTATTATCAAATTTATGTGAATGTTTCAGGGAAGATATGAATGCAAAACTAATTATATTTTTATATTCTACATATTTTTAAGATTAAGATAAAATCATGACCCTAATTATATAGTGACACATAGCACTTACCAAAAAGCTTCAAGACCAATATTACCCTTATTTTGCAATATCGGAACTATGAGGAGATTCCACTTGTATTTATGATCAAATGGAAAAAAAAAAGATAGACACCATAGGTAGCATTGCCTGATATTTAATGCATCAGTGTATGCCTCTAGTATTATTCAAGGAAGTTTTGCTATGGAATGTTGCATATTATCCTTTCTTCAGTGAATATCTGGAATAAACATGCTTCTTTAATTTGACACTCAGGCTTTAAGAGAAATTGTCCAAGTGAAGCAATAAAATGAATATTTGTCTCTCACTCAGCTCATTCACAAATCTGCAACAACAGTTGCTTCTAAATTATTTTGATTTCTTTTCTTCAAAGCTTGGATCATACTCACACTTCACCATTCCCACAAACATATTTAGCGATCTCCCTATTGACATTGGTTTCCCCTATAAAGCCATTGTCTCACAATTCCTTAATCACCTTAATTCCTATGTCCTTTATCTTCAGTACAGTCACTGACAAGCATAGACAAATCTCAAATTGCTTTGTGTCCCTGAAATGCTATCATTCTATTTCAGTTCTCACTTGCCATACTATAACCAAATTTCTGAATGTATGCTAAAGTTCAATAAGATATATAAATAAACAAGGAAATTACTTCTAAAATCTGATTTTAAAGGTCCTAAACAGGTTTAGTTCGCTACTATCTATTAATACCATATGCTTTCCTGTATTATGCCAGAAATTCTTTAGAAATATATAACTTTTTTGATTTTATTTTGTTAAAAGTGCAAATATACCAAGAAACATTATTCCTCAGTTAATACTCACCTAACCTGAGTTAATTTATGAAATTTATTTTAAAATATGAGTTTTCTGAGAATGAATGTTAACAAGAAAGGGGACATAGATGTATGCAAAATAAGATTAGTGTATTGGGAAAGAATATTTCTGTGCAGTTAACCAGTTTCCATGATGAACAATGAATATCCTGAGACATACATATGCTTGAAAAACAAAATACTAAAAGACAAGAGAAGGGGCGTCCAGGTAGTACAGCGAGTAAGAGCACCGGCTCCAGTGTCGAGAAGACCTGGAGATCGAATCCTGGGCTCAGACACTTAGCACCCACCCAGAAACACCTGGCCATATAACCTTGAGCAAGTTACTTAACTCCAATTGCTTAGGGGCGGCCAGGTGGCTCAGCGAGTAAGAGCACTGGCTCCAGTGTCGGGATGACCTGGATCAAATTCGGGCTCAGATACTGAGCACCACATCCAGAAATAACTGGCCATGTAACCTTGAGCAAGTTAATTAACCCCGATTGCTTTAAAAAAAAAAGACAAGAGAAGCATGTTAAAAGTGAGAATTCTTCAGATTTTACTACTTTGTAGTTCTGAACAGATAAGTAAATATATGGTTGTTATTTTTGAAGACCCATATTCATCACCATACAACAGCAATATAATCCCCCAAAATTAATAACTTAAATGAGGAGATAAAAAACATCTCAGAAAACAGTTAAGGAAAATAAAAGAATGCACAAAGAGTGCAAACCAGTGCAAATAAGGCACTCATGATGAAGAAATGGCATGAAATTAAAATGGTAGGAAAAAAATCACGAGAAGGTAAAAAAATGTAAAAAAAAATTACAACAGTATTATCAGAAAAGATAATGAAATAACTTTAAGAAAACCCAGTATACCGAAACATGTTGTTTGACCCCCCAGAAACACCCACACACAAATTGTTGGAAAAACTGGAAAGCAGTCTGGCAGAAACTAGATATAACCAATATCTTTCACTATATACCAAAATAAGTTAAAAATGGGTATGTGGTGATATCATAGCCAAATTACTGGAGCAAAGAAAACAAAATTACCTTTCAAGTCTAAAACTAATGGAAGTATTCATGACTAAACAAGAGACAGGTTTCCAGAAAAGTACAATGGATCATTTTGATTACACAATTTTTAAAAAAAAGTTTTAGTACAAATAAATTTGTACATTTGTATACACACATATTGTGTGTGTGTGTGTGTGTGTAATTTGTAAAAATAGAACCAATGTCATCAATAGAAGAAAATTTGGACAGTGGGGAAAACATTTAAATATTTTTCTTAGATAAAGGTCTTATTTCTCAAATATATGGGAAACTGAGCCAAATTTATAAAAATAAGAGTCATTCCCCAAATGATAAATTGGCTAGAGTTTTGAACAGGTAATTTTAGGAGGAAGAAATTAAAATAAATATTTAAATAATAATATGCTCTGCATCATTGATAAACAGAGTAATGCAAATAAAAACAAATTTGTAGTATCACTTCACAACTTTCAGTTTGGCTAAGATAATAGAAAAGGGTAATGATTAATTATGGAGGGAATGTGGGGTAATAGGAACAATAATATACTGTTGGTAAGGCTGTGAATTAATCACACTATTAAGAACTATGCTCAAAGAGCTATAAAACTGTGCATATCCTTTTATTCAGCAATTTTATTTTCGATCTATAAAAAAAAAATCCAAAAAAAGGAAAAGAACCCCTATGTGCAAAAAACCTGTATGGCAGCATCTTTGTTATGGCAAGCAATGAGAAATGTCTGAGCAATTTATGGTATACAAATGTGAAGGAATTCTATGGTGTTACAAGAAATGATGAAAGGGATGCCTTCAGAAAAAAACCTGTAAAGATCTACCTGAACTCATGTGAAGGGAAGTTGACATAACCAGGAAAACAATATACACAGTGACAGAAATATTTTAAAGACTACTGAGTGTGAAATATGGCAACACTGCCCAATAAAAGGATGCACCACATCTCTGAAGGACTCAGGATGAAAAATGCTATCCATATCCAGATATAGAACTGGTAAACTTAGAATGCAGGTTGAACTATTTTCCCCCCTTTTCTTTGTTTTTCTTGCTTTTGGGGGGAGTTGGGCATGGTTAATGAAGAAATGTGTTTTCCTTACTGTCTAGTTTCTGCCAGACTGCATTCTAGTTTTTCCAAAACTGTGTGTGTGTGTGTGTGTGTGTGTGTGTGTGTGTGTGTGTGGTGGTGGAGGGGGCGTCAAGCAATGTGTTTTGGTATACTGGGCCCTCTTAAAAGTTATTTCATTATCCTTTCTGATAATACTTTTGCAGTTTTTTTTACATTTGTTTAATTTTTTCTTGTTTTACTGAAATGTAATAGATAAATTTGTAAATATTAGCCAAGCATGAATATAAAGGAATATGTTTCTTCCTTTATTACATTCAGAAAGTTTTCAGAATTTCTGAAAATCATGCCAGTTCTCATTTTATATAAATGTTCAATTGTCTTTTGGGAATATTTAAATGGAAAGAATTACTTTTTGTTTAAATAGGAAAAAAAGTTATTAAAGTTGCTAAAATTGATGTAAAAAGCATATCAAACCCAATCTCAGAAAGATGAAATGTATATGTATATATATGAAAACTATATGCATATGCATATATGAAATATGTAAGTATATGGATGAGTATATACATACATACATTGATAAATATAAAATTGCCTTGTACAAAACAGAGCACTTATTTATCTTTTAAAATAAAAAGCTTGGAAATGGAAAAGAACGTCTTTAATTTGATGAACTGCATTCATATAAAATGAGAACTGGCATGAGTTTCAGAAATTCTGTAACCTTTCTGAATATAATAAAGGATGAAACATATTCCTTTATATTCGTGCTTGGCTAATATTTAGAAATGTATCTATTACAATTCAATAAGACAAGAAAAAATTAAAGCAATATCCACTGGCAAGGAATAATCAATATTATTGCTTAGAAATTTCTAGAGGAGAAATGAATAAACAACTAAGCAAGGCAATTGAAAATCTAACCAAATTAAAAAGAAACAAAATATATATTAGACATCCAAACATCAATATTAAGAGTAAAGATACAAAAATAAATTCTACATTAAAATTATTACTAATCAACATATCTAAAATTGAACTTATTTTCCCATTGAGCTCTCTACACTTCCTAACTTCCCTATAGCTATAAAGACATATTCCCAATAACCCAGAAAAAAATAATCAACTCCTTATTCTCTACTTCACATGTTTTCTTTTTCTGCCAAATCCTTTCTACTGATTAATCTTCTCATATCTCTTTTTTTCTTTCTGTTTTTCCCCTATGACTCTACTGCTATCCTGGTACAGGTCCTTTTCACCTCACACCTGGCCTATTGCATCAGTCAGCTGGTCGATCTATCTGCCTGCATTTTCTCACTATTCCAGGCCATTCTCCACTTAGCTATCAAAGTTTTATTTGTAAAGAACAGGTCTGACTATATCAATCATCCCCTCCTCTCATTCAATAAATTCCAGTGACTTCCTATTACATCTAGGATCAAATATAGAATCTTTCATTTAGCTGAGAATCAGCTAAATCACATCACATTGGGGGTATTCATTGATGAAATTGGAATGAGCATAATAAACATATGTTAAATTGAAAACATCTCTTGTTTTTTATGGCAATCTATAATTTGCAGAGGTAATAGCGGTACTATCACTCTCTCCCTTCAGACATTTGCTAAGCAACTATATACATGAACAAGGGATAAATGTCTTTGAAGAAGATGAAGTCATCTGTAGGTGGACCTGACCAAATCATCTTTCTGTGTATCATCAGACTATCAACTTGTCAAAGCATACATCAGAATTCGTAACATAAATGTGTATTTTAGCAGATTATATATATACACATATAGAATATAGAAAATTATTAATGTAAAAGTAAACTATGACTACTTTTTTGTTGAATTTGAAGTACAAAAGCCTGATGATGAATCTATTATTAAATCCATACAATGAAGAGAGCACTGGTTCTGGAGTCAAAGAATAGAGATTCAATACCCTACCTCTGACACTTAATGCTTATGTAACCCCAGGTAAATCACATAACATCATCATAGCTAACATTAATACAGTGCCTACTGTGTACCATGCACTGTGTTAAACATTTCACAAATATTATCTCATTTGATCACTGGATTTCAGTTTCCTTATCTATACAAGGAAGGGTGGCTGAGGCAATTTGCTTCTGAGGTCCTTTAGAACTCTATAACTATGATCCTCCATTTATAAGACTATTATCTTCTATTTGCATAATTGTTCTATGCCACATCTATTATTTTCATCATAATGGTATATATTCCCAAAGTCTGTTTCTTTAGTCTCTAGTCATATCTCTTCTTTGCTTTTTGGGGTGAGAATCCTCAGAGTTACTTTCTCCCTCAAAAACTGTGTCTGTGCATGGATAAGTACTCCTAGCTGGGGGCTTTATCTCCTACTGATGCAAAAGCTACAATTATATAATGGAAAGTGTGGTGGAGGGAAGAAGAGTAGAGAATCCCCTCCCCCACATTTTCTTTACCCTACAATAAAGGTGTGGGGTCTCCTTTCACAATTGCTCCAAGTTCTCTTATCCAAACTCCTACGCTCTTTGACTGCTTCCTTCTTTTGTATGTGCGTGCAAGGGAGATGGATGATTCAGTGCATTAAAAGATGTTTCTTGTGGGATAGCAGTTATATTCATATAATGGGAGAGCTCCATTTGTTTTCTGAAATTAATTAAATAACATTTACATTTTTATTGTGGAGGTATAGGAAAAGTCTGAAACACTTCTTTTGCATTTTGTGATTACCTACTGGCTTTTTGTCTTCAGAATCTCATAAGGGGGAAGCAACATGCTCCCTTGTACTGATTGCATGTGGACACTTTTGTGATGATATCATCTGAGGTCAAAAGAAAAACTCTTCTTTTCATTAGTTTAAATGTGAGTTTCTTCCCAGGATTTTTTGCAGTGGGCAAAAAGGAGTGGGAAGCCTAACAGACCCATGAAAATGTCTACATGGGTAAAAGAGTAGAGTTAATCATCTCAGAAGAGCAGAGGTTAGACTTCTGATGTTTTCCCTGCTGTGTAATCAGCCATGTGGAAAATATCAACAGTAAAGCTGATAGTGCTCCTAGTACCAACAGAGAATACATTGTGGCTGCTAAAAATTTACTAACTTCCATTGCTGAGTTTATATCTTATACCCCTATGGGCTAGTTGAGAATGAAGTATCTGAAGGCTTATTTATTATTGCTCCACCACCCCATTTTTGTTCTAATCGGAAATGTGTTCCTAGTACCATTGATTATTGATAGTCCTGAATACTCGTACCAGTTATTTAGGAAATTGTTCATAATTCCTTGATTTCATTATTTTTTTTTCTTATGCATGTGTCTTTTTTTTGACAATGAAACTAAATTCCCATATGTCAGAGATATCAATCCATCCTTGTGTTTTACTCAATGTTCAGTTCATTGTTTTACTCCAATATAACATAAATTGATAAATGCAAATTAACATATATAATTAGGAAAGAAGCTGAGGGCATGTTATCCTTCTGTTATTTTCCTCTCATTTCACTTAATAGATAATTAGTAAGAAGAACAAGTAAAATAGCAATGAATAAAATTATTTACATAATTTAGAATAAAAAGATCATTTCCACTAATGTCAGAGAATTTAAGAAAATGTTTTTTCTTCCATATACACTCTTCCTTTCTGCAACCCAAAATGGCTTTCATTACAGTTTAAATTTCTAATGTTATTGTAAATCCTTGAAATCACTTTGTTCTATAGTGATGTAACTTTTATGCTTCCCGTAGAACTTCATCTGTCTGAATTGACCTTATTAGCCCACTCCAGAGTACTGTGCTGACTTGTGGGAAATGTGTTTTACTTGAGATATTGACAACTGGTGTACGTATACAAGGAAGAAACAGGATGATGAGGAATTTGGAAATAATACCTTATGAAAAATGGTTGAAAGATATTTAAACATTTATCTTGGAAAAGAGAAAGCTTGAGTGGAGGAATCAGAACTTAGCACATATGTAGAGTGTTGTGGAGTCAAATAATGGAATTCTCTAGATTTGAAGAGGTTTGAGTCCCTTTTAGAACTGTTTAAATACATAGTATCATCTAAAACATTCCCTACAGGTAGAGAACTATTAATTGCTTGAGATACACCTGAGAACATACTACACATCCCAAGGCAACCCATTCTATTTTTTATTGTTCTAATGACTAAGAAACTTTTCTTTTTGAGACTAAATTTGGCTCCAGAACATCCATGCATTGTTTCAACTACTACTTTCTCAGCCAAGAAGGACAAAACTCTCTTCCAAATGAGAACACTTGAAATTCTTGAAGAGTGCTATCATATCTTCCCCAAACATTTCTTCTACAGGTCTCTAGTCTAAACACCCGCACTTCACTCAACTGATTGCTTTTTGGAATGCTTTCTAGTTCTCTCTTTTCATCTTGGTTACCCTCTTCTGGATATCCAGTTTCTCTTTGTCCTTTCAAACATATGGTACTCAAAAAAAGAACATATATATCGGGATGGGGGGGGCAAGCTATACCCTTTCTTTTTCCTGGACAATATGCCTCCCTTAAGAAAGAGTAAAATAACTTGATTTTTTTAAACTACCATGCTGAACTTTAAATTCATACTGAGCTTTCAATGAAAGGAAAATTCAAGGTATTTTGCACAGAACTCTTTTAAAGCTATATCCTCCTCTCCCATAATTGTGAAATTTATTGTTTGAACACAAACTTAGAATGTTACTTCCCCTCTCCCCCAGATGGTAGATCCCACCTCATTTACTAGCATTGTAACCAAGGACTAATTGCTTATCTTTTTTCAACTTCAATTTCTGATCTATAAAATGTTGAAAAGTAGATGACTTGCTGTCTTACATTGTTTAAGCATCAAATAAGATATTTTATGTAAAGGTCTTGGTAAAAAAAAAAGTACTATGTAAATGTTACCAGTATTTTCTTATTATCGTCTATTCATCATTCCACATAATTTGATTTTTTTTTTAAATTCTGACTTCATTATTCAACATGTTATTGTTTCCAGCTTTATGACATCTGCAAATTAGATGAGTATATATTCTTTGGTTTCAACCAATCAAATAATTTATCAGAAAAGCAGAGAACCAAAGACAGAAACCTGGGGCATTCCATTAAAGAACTCACTCTAAGTTGCTGTTGCACTATGAATGACTTAGGTTCTTTCTGTCAGCAAGTTCTAAACAAACCAACAAGTATCATCTAACCAAAGATTCTTAAACTGTGAGTCATGACCCCTGTAAGTGAATGTGGGGCTTGTGAAAAAATTGGCAGCACTAGAAGTTTTCTGAACATGCCATGACCAAAAATTAATTTAAAATCAAATGTCTAATGAATCTGAGGCATTTCTGGCAGTAATTTTCCATTTTGCATCATGAGACATCACTGCAACATTGGTTCTGAACCCACAATATGTGCATTTTGCACTGCCTATACCATCACACCATACAGTGCCAATGAATGCTGCCAGAAACACTTCAGCTCAGATTCTAGACTATTGTGCTATGAATTGTAGTGCTTTGCCTGTATACACAAAGTTTTCTGTGCTTACAGAAACATATTGTTTTAATTAAGGAAAATAAAGACTTTTAAATATTTTCCTACCAGAATCCCTTTGCATTCAAGTATCAAAATAGTTTGTTTTTGAATTGTATTGTTCTAGAATGTTTGATTTAAAAATTGGTGTTTTCTACTTTTACAGAAATATAAGTGTTTAATTGCAGCAAGAAAAGACAAAAGTCTTTTAATAATAGTTCTTCATCATTACCACTGTTGGTGTATCTAAGGGAGAAGACTGATATTTTAAAAATTAATCACAAATGTAATTTCATAAACTAAAGCTGGCATTTATTTGAGACATTATCAGATAAAAAAATAATTTATATTTTGGGACAAAAATATATTTGATTATGTATAAGTGACTAAGTGTACACAGAATGGGTAAAAATACTGATGACAATGCATCAGTCTTCACTACCAGATTGAAGTACACCTAAAGTGACAAGAAAAAGGAAATATATCCAATATTTTTACAATGTGAATTTACTTCTAATAATGATGATGGTGTGGTAAAACCTCTTTGTTTAATTTTTAATGAAGTTTTGGCTTTGCAGAGCATTAAGTCAGCCCAACTAAAACATCTTTATACCAATCATACAGCATACTGCAAACAAAATAAAACAAATAACAACAGAAGAATGTTTCAAATAACTTTTAAAATATTCAATTAAAGAAAAAAATAATGTTTGGGGAAATGTGTTATTGTCAATGAAAGTATTTACTTGCATCACAAGAAATTGCTTATTTAATTGCAAGAATAAAAAAAAGTATTCTGAAATAGGAGATCTTGTGTTACCTGCTGCTATTAAAATGTCAGAAATAGTACTTCTGGATATTATCCAGTTTCTCTTTGTCCTTTCAAACATATGGTACTCAAAAAAAGAACTTCCCAGAAATGGGAAAAAGTATGGGGTAGAGTTCATAAAATAAATTTGTTGAATGATACTGTTCCCAAAAGAATTTCTGAAATTAGTAATAGCCAATTCCAGGAGCTTATTACCAGACTTAAGGAGGCTCAAAAGTTTGCTATTCATTTAGGTGAAATAAATGATATTTCTAACATGACTCAGTTGTTACTTTATGTAATATATGCTCATGAAGGAAGTATACATAAGGAATTATTCTTTTTTTCACCTTTGTAAGGTCACAAAAGAGGGGAAGATAGTTTGTTTCATAGATAAGCTTGTTTCATAAATTGTACTCAACTGAAATAAAAAAGTCAATCATCTGTGATTGAAAGTTCAAGAAGTAATTGTGTAGTTATGGAGAGAAAGATGTTTAATACCTGAGTTTTGTAAAAGAAATAATTAAATGAATTTTGGCTTAGGATTTGGACAGAATTACCAACAATTTTTAAAATTGCCCTAAACATACTTCTGCCATTTTGTACTGCATATTTATATGAAGTGGTGTTCTCAGCACTGATGATTATAAAATAAAAAATCAAGGATTCTGCCAAGATTAAATTCTTTACATAAAAATAAATAAGCTCATCCATCTCATTAGTATGCAAATTTGCTTTAGTCTTTGATAAATCATAAAATTATATGTATGCCAAAAATTGTTTTTTTAATGTAATTTATTAATTTTCTGTTTTTAACCTTCACTTCCACAAGATATCGAATTGCAAATTTTCTCCCTGCCTCTCCCTTCTCCCCACACCAGGACAGTGGGCACCCCAACCAGATCAAATTTTCCCCCAATCTACCTTCCTTTCTTCCATTTCCCTCCTCTCTATTTTTCCATAGGGCAAGGCAGATTTCTAAACCCCATTGCCTATAGATTTTATTTCCCAGTTTCATGCAAAAATAATTTATAACATTAATTTTTCAAGCTTTGAGCTCTGCATTATCTCCTTTCCTCTCTCTCCACCCACCCTCATTGAGAAAGCAAGCAATTTGATATAGGTCATACCTGTGTAGCCATGCAAAAAACTTCCATTTAACAGTTGTATTGCAAAAGATTAATCACATTTCCCTCTATCCTGTCCTGCCCTCCATTTATTCCATTTTCTCCCTTGACCTGTACCCCCACAAACATGTTTGCTTCTGATTATCCTTTTTTCCAATCTGTCTTCCCTTCTATTGTTCCCCCTCTCTCATGCTCTTCCCCCCTGTTTTCCTGCAGGGTAAAATAGATTTCCATACCTAATTGAGTGGATGTTATTCCTTCCTTAAGCCAAATCTGATGAAAGTAAAGCTCACTTATTCCCTGTCAGTTCCCCCCTCTTTCTTTTCATTATAAAAGTACTTTCTTGCCTCTTTTGTGAAATGATTTATTATATTTTACTTCTCCCTTTCTCTTTCTTCCAAGATGTCCCATTCAATAATTACATTTTTTAGGTATCCTTCCTTCATATTCAGCTCACTCTGTGCCCTCTGTCTATACACAGACAGACACACACATATGTATGTATGTATGTATGTATGTATATATATATATATATATATATATATATATATATATATATATATACATATATATATTATCCGTTAAATAAGCCCTCCCCTTACTGTGTAAGATTCCTCTAAAATAAGCCCTCCCCCAAAAATAAGCCCTGTTGAGATTGCTACTGTAGTGAAGGTGATCCCCTGCGCTACATGCTACATTACGGTACCCTCTGTATGCACCGTCCTCCCCCCCCCTGGTGAAATGCATGCTGCGCTCTGAGCTGCATCCAATCAGAGCTGCAGCAGTGAGCGCGTCATCCTGTTCTTCCCCAGTGATTTGCTTGCTGGTACATTTTTTTGTTCACATTTACCTGTTTATTAAAATTGCTGTCAATGTTCATTAAAATAATCCCTCCCCTGAAAATAAGCCCTCTGGTGTTTTGCTGTCCAAAAAAAATTATAAGACAGTGTCTTATTATCGGGGAAACATGGTGTGTGTGTGTATATATATATATATATATACCACCTATCTACCTAATAGTGAGAAAGGTCGCATGAGTTACAAATATCATCTTTGCATGTAGGAATGTAAACATTTCAACTTTAATGAGTTCCTTATGACTTCTCTTTTCTGTTTACCTTATGCTTCTCTTGATTCTTGTATTTGAAAGTCAAATTTTCTTTTGAGCTCTGGTCTTTTCAACAAGAATACTTGTAACTCCTCTATTTCATTGAAATTCCATTATTTCCCTGAAGTATTATGCTCAGTTTTTTTGGTAATTCTTGGTTTTAATCTTATTTCCTTTGACCTTTGGAATATCATATTCCAAGCCCTGCAATCTCTCAGTGTAAAAGTTGCTAAATCTTGTAATATCCTGTTTGCATTTCCATAATACTTGAATTGCTTATCTCTAGCTTCTTGTAATATTTTCTCCTTGACCTTGGAACTCTGGACTTTGGCTGTAATATTCCTAGGAGTTTGCCTTTTTGGATCTCTTTTAGGAGGTGATCAGTGGTTTCTTTCCATTTCTATTTTACCCTCTGTTGTTGGAATATCAGGGCAATTTTCCTGTATAATTTCTTGAAAGATGATATTTAGGTTCTTTTTTTAATCATAGTTTTCAGGTAGGTCAATAATTTTTAGATTATTCCTCCTGGATATATTTTCTAGATCACTTGTTTTTCCAATGAGATATTTCACATTGTCTCCTGTTTTCCCCTATTCTTTTGGTTTTGTTTTATAATTTCTTGAGATATCAAAAAGTCGTTGAGTTCCATTTGTTCCATTCTAATTTTTAAGGAATTTTTTTTGTTAGTGAGCTTTTGGACCTCCTTTTCCATTTGGCCAATTCTAGTTTTAAAGGCATTCTTCTCATTGGCTTTTCCCACCTCTTTTGCCATTTGGGTTAGTCTATTTTTTTGGAGGGGGGAAGGCAGGGTAATTCGAATTAAGTGTCTTGCCCAATGTCACAGATCTAGTAAGTGTTAAGTGTCTGAAACTGTATTTGAACTTCAGCCCTCTTGACTTCAGGGCCAGTGCTCTATTGGCTATGCCACGTCACTGTCCCTTAGTCTATTTTTTAAGGCGTTATTTTCTTCAGCAATTTTTTTTTGTTTTCCTTTAACAAGCTGTTGACTCGTTTTTAATGATTTTCTTGTATCACTCTCATTTTTCTTCCCAATTTTCCCTCTACTTTTCTTACTTGATTTTCAAAATTATTTTTGAGCTCTTCCATGGCCTGAGACCATTTCATATTTTTCTTGGAGGCTTTTGATAGAGGAGTTTTGACTTTGTTGTCTTTTTCTGGTTGTATGCTTTGATCTTCCTTATTACCAAGGATAACATAAGCAAATGCCTTTCCACCAAAGGAGTAATTTTCTATAGCCTTATTTTTTCCCATTTGTTCATTGTGAGTTCTTTGTTAAGTGGAGAGTGTACTACCCCATGTTTTAGGGGTTTTGTACAGCTGTTTTCAGAGATATCTTTAGGGACCTATAAATTCTCACTTCCTCCAAAGTGGTGTGATCAAAGGAGTGGTGTTTACTCCTCTCCTGGCCTGCTCTCTGGTCTGTGAGCAAACACAAACACTCTTTTCTGTCCTAGAAGTGTAAGGAAGATTTCCTCTCCAAAACCAGCACCAGCTTCTGATGCCAGCATTTCTCTTACCACAAGGACTGCCATGCAGGACTGAGACCCAGATCAATCACTAGATTCCTCCACTATCCATATGCCAAGGGCTACATAAGCAGTCACTGCTGAGGAAGTGGCTGCCATAGCCCTAGGGCTAGGGCTCTGACTAGACCATGCTTTCTTTCACCCAGGTGAGAGAGCTTTCCTACAGACCTTTGAATCTGTTTTTGTTGCTTGTGTGTTGAGAAGTCTGGAAACCACAGCAGCTGCCAGTGATTCAGTGCCCCGAGGCCTGTTCCAGTCCATCTGTGCCAGTGGAACCCATGCTGGGCTGCACTCCGTTCCCACCCTGGTACAATAAAACCTTCCCGTTGCCCTTTCAGATAGGATTGGGATGGAAATATGTTTCACTCTCTCATTTTCTGACTTCTGCTCTTCTAGAATTTGTTTAGAGTAATTTTTTTACAGGTTTTTTGAATGGTTTGGTGGAAGAGCTCAAGTAGGTACCTGCTTCTACTCTGCCATCTTAGCTCCACCTCCCCCCAAAGAATTGTTTTAAAATAAATTTTTAAGATTTATTTTCAATAAATGTTTGATATTTTTAATGTGTTATATATACCTATATAACCACATTATAGAATATATAGGTATATTATATATACTTATGTAATATGTAGGTATATTGTATATATCTATATAAACATGTAAAAATTTCTTAGGCAAAAAGGGTCATTAGTGGAAATGTTTGAGATGCCTTGATGTAAACCACAACATTCCATTGTAGTTATCAAGGTTATAGTAAGACATTTTTCTCAAATGTTTTGCTTAAATTGAGGTATGCTTCATTTAGTGATTCCTTTGATATACCAAGCTGTGTGTTATGTCAAATAATAAATTAGATTACCTTGGCATGAACTCTTTTGGATTATGTAACCATTCAATATACAATCACATGCAATTATGTAATCATATAATTGTCTTCTAAATGTTTACAAAATTTCCCCTTAATAATGTTTTCTGGAAATTTCCCACATATAGAAATCAAGAACACTGATTGCTTTGCAATCCTAGGGCACTTCTCTTGTTCTCCATGACTTTTCATAGCTTATCAGTAATTGTTTAGTAGTCATCTAGAATCTCATTCTTTTGGGACAGATCTACACACCTCAGTGAATTCAACTTTATGTTCCTTGGCACTCTTTACATCATAATGCATGGATTATAAACCTGTTGTGCTAACAAAATCAGTACATGTAGTTTGCATATTATAAAAATAAATAGGTGGATAGATATTTATATGTATGGATATGTGTGTATAGATATTTACATGTATGCATATGTATGTATAGATGTTTACATGTATGTGTAAATAGATAGCATAAGATAGATTTAGATAGATACATATATCTGATATGTATGTGTATATGTTTATATAGATATCATGAACATAGATATAAATAGTGCTATATCTATATATCTATAATATCTTTTTACATATACATATTTATTTATACAGATATAGCATATAATATTACATTTAAAAACTAAATCAACATGTAAGTTACACCTATTTCTTTGATACAAGTCATGTTTGCCAAAATTAGCTTCTCAGATTATGCCAGGTTTAGAACTAGACTATGTCAATATGAGTTAGAAATAACATTAAAAAATTGTAAGTGTGAACAACAAGGTGGTTACTGTCAATCAGGTAAATATAGACAAGGTGAACATCTCAAGCATATTAGAACTGATTGAAATAAATTAATTCTGTTCAAAGTATTAGGAGAAACATGAAGTGGTAAGCTCATTTAAGATTGTATTTTGCAAGATGTTCCCTGCCTCTAGGCCCGTTGATAGGCTTAAGTGCACCTGGAGCCTGTGGTAGGAGGCTTGTTTTTCAGGAAATACTTTGTGATTGGGCAGTGGTTCAAGAGGGTTGTTACATTCTCTGACCCAGGAGAAGGCTATATAAATACTGATGCGAGGCTTTGTTTTGGGGCTCACTTTGAGAAGTGTTGTGTGATTTGACCAGATAAGACTTTGGGCAGCTGTTGAAAGCACCCTGGCTTTG
The DNA here is from genome assembly GCF_028583685.1 of Petaurus breviceps papuanus. Taxonomy (NCBI): domain Eukaryota; kingdom Metazoa; phylum Chordata; class Mammalia; order Diprotodontia; family Petauridae; genus Petaurus; species Petaurus breviceps. Next base: position 3,718,931 of record NW_027186349.1, on the reverse strand, counting down.
AAAAATGCAGATGTTGATGCTTCCCTCTATGGTGACTGAGTAGGTATGGATGTAATGGTTGGACAGTTGGAGGCCTGTCTACTTGAAATGTTTCTCTGTCTTGTAATTTCTGCTTGTAACCTCTGCATACTCTGAAGTTTGGGGTGCTGAGTTTTTCCCCTGAACTAGGTAAATGATATGTTTGATTGATTAAAGCAAGATTGTTAACCCATTTTGAGTTGCTTTCCTTTAGAAAAGCAGATGTAAGAACCTATGATGGGGATTCTGGGGAACTTTCTGCAATAGCTCAGTATCTGAATACTCTGAAAAATTATGTCTCCTGTTTGAAAATTTAAAGAAAATTAGAAACCAAACATGAAAGAAAGAATGGAAAACCAACAGACTATTCTACTTTGAAAACAAAACCAGATTATTTCTTCTTTGGTGATTCCTTGGTGCCTGAGAAAAAAGAAAGGATCATTTGACAAAGAAATATGATATAGGAATTATTCTCATGGCAAGTGTGAAATATAGGTTATATCTAAGTAGCAACACATAGGACATAATTCATTGATTCCTAATTATTTCAAGGCAAAATTTTGAAAGCTCACTTTCTTGAATATAAAAGACCCCAGAAACTTTTAAAAAATTACTAAAGTTCATTTTCAAGTGAGTAATTATACATTACTAAAAAATAAAGAAGTGTATCCTCAAGTAAAAATTACATTTTCATTTTAACTCCTGTGTTAGTGTTTAATATTTCTGTCTGGAAAATGTTCAGGTCTTTATCCCAGCCAATAATCTTACTTAGGAATAAAATTTTATAAGATCTTTTCTGGCTAAACATACAAAGAATATGAGAGGCAAGAAAAAAAGACCATTATTCTTCACCTATCATTTAGTAGTGAATCATCTATTATTTAACCAGGATATGGGAGGGGTATTGAGGGAAAGATTTGCTTCCTTACTATACTGGAATTTGACACTTCTGATCCCATTCTTACAAAATCATGTTATTTTTCTTATTTCATTGTCATATATTTACCCTCACTTCTACTTTCTCTTTACCACCTTTAAAATATCTTCAGTCTCAGGTGGTGGAGCCAAGATGGTGGAAAAAAGGCAACAACTTGCCTGTAATCTCTTCTACCCCCCCCACCCCATGTCCCTGTCAAACCCTTCTGAATACCTCTAAATAATACTATAAAATAATTCCTGGAGCAGCAGAACCCATGAAAGGTTGGGGTGAAATAATTTTCCAGCTAAAGATAACTTAGAAGATCATCAGGAAAAAATCACACCTAGGTGAGAGTGGAACACAGAGCAGTGTTGGATGAATGAGCAGAGACCAGGCATCAACAAACCAGGAGTAGACCTTGGGAGCCACTGAATCATTAGTGATATCAGTGGTTTCTGGTGCTTTCATCCAACAGTTAGTAAGGGGGTTGAACAATTGGACACAAGGGGATTATAGTGGTCTCTTTGCTAGCAATGAGTCAGGACTACATAGCTTTACCCATACTCAGATCCCATTGGGCAGATTGGGGGCAGAGATAGTCAGAAGCAAAACAGTTTTGAGGAGGGACAGGGTGAAAGGAGAGTGATAATAGAATAAACTTGGGGAGATGGGGTAGAGGGAAGAACAATTAGCAACAATAACTGAGAAAAAAATTCAATCAAGTTTCTCTGATAAAAGTCTCACCTCTTGAATACATAGAGAACTGAGTCAAATTTATAAAAATAAGACATTCCCAAAATGATAAATAACCAAAAGGCATGAAGTTTTCAGATGAAGTAATCAAAGCTATCTATAGCTATGTGAAAAATGTTCTAAATCAATATTGATTGGAGAAATGTGAATTAAAACAGTTATGAGATACTATCTTATACCTAAGAGATTTGCTAATAGGACAGAAAAGGAAAATTATAAATGTTGGAGGTACTCAGGGAAAAAAAAAATAGACATTAATGCACTATTGGTGGAATTATGAACTGATTCAACCATTCTGTATAGCAATTTGGAAGTATGCCCAAAGAGCTATAGTACACATTACTTGACCTAGAAATACCACTACTGTCTGTATTTCAAAAGAGATTTTTTACAAAAGAATAAAAAGTAATTATATGTTCAATAATATTTATAACAGTTCTTTTCTTGTGGCAAAGGATTGGAAATCGAGGTGATATCCATCAATTGAAGAATGGCTTAACAAACTGTGGTATGTGATTATGATGGAATACATTGTGCTATAAGAAATGAAGAGCAGGATATTCTCAGAAAACCTAGAAAGACTTTTATGATCTGATGCAAAGTGAAATGTACTCTATATGAAGTAACAGCAATATTGTATCATGATCAACTATGACTTATTTAGCCTTTCTCAGCAATACAATGATCCAAGAAAAGTTAGAAAGACTCATGATTGGGGGCAGCTGGATGGCACAGTGAATAGAGTATCAGCCCTGGAGTCAGGAGGACTTGAGATCAAAACTGGCCTCAGATACTTAACACAAAAACTAACCATGTGACCTTGGGCAAGTCACTTAACTCCAATTGCCCTCCAAAAAGAAAAAAAAATGTGTTTGAATACAGATTGAAGCAAACTCTTTTCTTTTACTTTATTATTCTTGAGGGGTTTTTTGTCTATGTTTTCTTTCACAATATGACTAATATGGGCATGTTTTGCATATCTACACATGTATAAACTATGTCTAAATGTTTGCCTTCTCAATGAGGGGGATGGGAAAGGATGAAGGAATAGAATTTGGAACTCAAATTTTTAAAAATAAATGTTATTTCTTTTTGCATGTAACCGGGAAAAATAAAAAAAATACTAAATGTACATTGAAAGAACCAGGAGTATGAACAAAATGTCTGCAGTTGTCTTTTTAGCATTTCTCTCCCCATTTTCCCTCAATATAATCATCTCTGCTGGTGTTTACAATATTTAATTCATTTTACCTTCCATGTGAATACCCAAATCATGGTAAATATAGAAATAAAAAATAGGAAGATTGAAACAGCTCTCAGTGACTATTCTCACTGTCACCAATCAAAGGGGATATGATGAGTAGAGTTGTCCTATCCGTATGTACTACTTTCGATCTAATATATCTAAGTATACATCACAATTCTCCCTTCTAAGACTCAAGGCTCTGCCTAAGTTATCTACTCCAGCTTACCCATTAATGCAGTGACTCTCTACATTTAAAAGCCTTGCCAGTGGAACAACTCATTTACAACATGAGGAGTCTAACCTTCATTAAATGAACAGAAAGTTGTCTGCCAAAATCCATTTTACATGATTCATTGTGTAACAAATTTTAGATAAAAATGATCTACATCATTTTAAAACACCAGAGACCTTTTGAGAAATATTCTTGTAATGCTGGAGTAGCAGGTATGTTCTATTACCTCCTTCTCATGTAGAGTTTGTTAAATGGAGTAAAGTCAAATTCATCAGGGAATTTGGAAAGGCCACTAATGTTGAAGAGTTTAGCCAACCTAAGGGGTAAATATTTTTTCATAAAGAGAGACAGGAAGTTCTGAAAAATCTAGAGCAAGAAAGAAATTTAATCACTGCTATGCCTTTGGCAACTTGTTTTGGCAGATTGTGGAAGATGAATGGGAAAGAGATGAAACTGGAAATAGGTAAACCTAATAGAAGTTATCACAGATATCCTGGCGGGAAATAATACAAGATCAAAGTAGGATGGGGATTTTATGAGTGTAGAGAAGAGAAAGATATGAGATATGGTGTGGAGTTAGAATTTACAAAACTTAGCAACTTATTGAATGTGGGGTGGGAGAGAAATAGAAGAACCCAGGATGACTATGAATACAGATTGTTTAAAAGAGAAAACAGTCATGCCCTAAAATATTTGGAAGTAATATGAATAAATGTGATCATTGTATCCATTAGAACTAATGAGGTCCCTTGAGAAAGATTATTGAAAGAATAAAAGGGAACTAAAACAGAACCAAGACCCATAAGCAGGGCATGGAATATAGCATAGAAGCCAACAAGATACTAAGGCGACTGAGTCAGATCGGTAAGACAGAATCTATAGGTAGCAGTGCCATGCCATAAAAAGTGGGTTCACTTATCCACAGATTAAAATGCTGCAAAGAGGCCAAGGTGAATGAAAATAAAAAAATATCATCACATGTAGCAAACAAGAGATTGTTGGTAACCTTAGTAATAGTGGTTTCAATGAAATTGCAAGGAGCTGAGAAGTGAGTGTTAGTAGAAGAAGGGTTGCAACAAATAATATATTTTTCAGGATTCCATTTCCCTGAAAAACCTTAAGCCTTTGCATCTTATTCATTTTTTGTCTAAGTCTTATGAAATATTTTCCCAATATCTAGTGTGCATATGTGTGTGTGTCTAATAGAGTTATCTACCTATTAGAAAGGAGAGAATAGTTAAATTTGTCTAGAAAAGCAAGTACATGAAGGAAAGTTATATGGAAAAAGCCTAGAACAGTAAATACAGTCAGATTGTTAAGGGCTTTCAAAAGTTAGATTATTGTGTATTTTATTCTGTATATGACAGGGAATCACCAGTGTCTTAAGCAGGAAATTTTGATGATCAGACCTGTGGTCCAAGAACATTTGTATGCAGTAGCTTAGGAGAAAGGTTATGAAGGATGCACTAGGCTGGCTGTTGTGTGATAAACACAAAAAGAGAGAGATAGATAGATGTAAGATATGTAGTAGAGGTTGAATGCATATCTTCGCAACTAATTAAATATGGTGGTTATAAATGAGAGTGAAGCAACAATGATTATTCTAAGATTTTGAACTTTGATTCCTGGGAGGTAATGCTGCTCTTAAGAGAACTAGGCACCTTAGAAAGGAGAGTGAGTTGTAGGGAAACTATAAGGAGTTGTATTTTGAAATTTGAAATGCCTATGCAACATCCATTTGGAAAAAAAATCAATAGACAGTTGGTAATGAATGACTGGAATTCAAGAGAGTATAGATAAATATACAGATATTGGAATGATCTGCAAAGAGGTGATAGTTGAAATAGTGGGAAGTGATGAGATCACCATAGAACGAAGAGACAAAAGAAAAGAAAATTTACAGTAGTGAATACACTCTAACAAATCATGACTGGTGATCGTGGAAGGGAAATTGAAATGGAATATCAAGAGAAGCAATAGAAGGACTAGAAGAGACCAATGTCAGGAAAACCCAAGGAAGGGGTTTTATGGGAAAGCAGCATCATCATGTTACAGGTTACTAAGCGATAAAGAAGTATAGAGAGTGAAAAGAGACCAAAATATTCCTCTATTAAGAGATAGTTGTAGAAGCACGACCTCCAAGCGACTCTGGCTCCCACCTTCCGCAATCAATGTAAAAAGGGGACTCTGAACAAACTTTGGAGCTGCAGAACCCACAAAATGACACAGAGAAACTAACCTCCATCTGAGGACAGCCTGGCATGCCAGCATGAATCAGCCAGTGCAGCACTCTGGGAGCCAAGCCCAGGTCCGGGTGACCTGGAAGTTTTAGCCCCAGGGTGATCTGACCAGCCTCCAGCCAGAGGGACTGCAGATCAGCAGCAGCTGTGGCCATTTCCAGAATGATCAACACATAGATGCAAAGGACAAAGTGAGAAGTCAGTGCAGTCTGGACTTTGGGACCCAGTAAGTAGGAGTGTGTGGGCTTTTGCCCCCAGGGCAAGAAGACGCTGAGACACGCGGCACAGCCAGCCAGCACCATGTGGCAGCTTCAGCTCCTGGCCTGCAGAGTGTAGGGGGACCAAGGAACCAGTCTGAGGGGTAATTGCTCTTGCTTTAATTGTTTGGATCTGGATTGCAGTCTAGGCTGGAGGTGCTGGGGCATGTGTACAACTTGCAAGAGCATGTGGAGACCTCAGAGAGGGCACCCATCTAATACCTCCGGCAGCTGAGAAAACCCCAGCATTTGGGAACAAAGCTCCCCTGTCTGGTGGCAGAATCCTACTGTGGCAAAAAGCTCAGGGGTCAAGTGACTAAGGGGCAACATGACCAGGCAAAGGAAATGAAGCATTAGACTCCTATTTGGGGAACAAAAAGGAGCAAAGCATGGAACAGGAGGAAGACAGTGAAGTCAGAACTCCTGCACCAAAAGCTTCAAAGGAAAATACAAGCTGGTTACAGGCCATAGAGGACCTTAAGAAGCAGATAAGAGAAGTGGAGGAAAAATTGGGAAGAGAAATGAGAACAATGCAAGAAAATTATGAAATGAGAGTCAACAGCCTGACTTAGGAAAATCATACCTTAAAAAATTGACTAATTCAAATGGCAAAAGAGTCTCAAAAAGGCAAAGAGGAGAAGAATGCCTTAAAAAGCTAAATTTGCCAGATGGAAAAAGAATCTCAAAAGCTCACTGAGGAGAATCATTGCTTCAGAATTAGATTGAAACAAATGGAAGCTAATAACATTATGAGAAATCAAGATGCTGTTAAACAGATCCAAACAAATGGAAGAATAGAAGGCAATGTGAAATATCTCATGGGAAAACAACTGATCTGGAAAACAGATCCAGGAGAGATAATTTAAAAATTATTGGACTACCTGAAATCCATGATCAAAGTAAGAAGCTAGAAATCATCCTCCAGGAAGTTCTCAAAAGAAAACTGCCGTGATTTGTTAGAACCAGGAGAATAGGGGGGAAGATGATGAGAGGGGGGGTGATAAAAGGGAGGGCAGGCTGGGGGGAAGTGAGGTTGGAAGCACCCACTTTTGAAAAGCGATAGGATCAAAGTAGAGAATAGAACAAGTGGGAGGTGGGATAGGAGGGAGGGAAATATATTTAGTCTTTTAAAATATATCTACTATGTTATTGTTTTGCATTTGCTACACATGTACAACCTATACCGAACTGCTTATCTTCCCAGTAAGGGTGGGTTACAAGGGAGGAAGGAATGAATCTGGAATTCAAAGTTTTAAAATCAAATGTTTAAATATATATATATATATATATATATATTGAAAACAAAACAAAACAATGAAATACTAAATATCAAAATAAAAAAACCCAAGGAGATAGTCAATTTGGATGGAGCAGTTTCAGTTGATTTATAAGATTAGCTACTTAATTAACAGAGACCTAGAAGAGAATGAGTGGAAAGGAAGGAAATACAAAGGAAAGGAATACATACATACACATGCATGCATGCATGTGTATGTATGTATGTATGGGAGACACAAAGAGCAGGAATATATCATATATATGTGTAGATATATACATATATTACTGTCCTTTCTGTCTCCTATATACACTTGTCTATGTGTACATACATATTTAAAGAAATGTTTTGCATGTGTGTATATACATGCACACATGTAGTATATACGTGTATATGCACACATATATTGCATTGTGTGTATAAGTATATTCTTGTTTATATTAACACTTTTAGATTCTTATGGAATTTTTTGAAGGATTAAGGATAATTGGGCATATTTGTATAAAATAGAAAAGGAGCCAATAGATAGATAGAAATTTAACATTTTAATAAGTACAGAATTGTAGGGGGAAGCCAAAGAAGAGAAGAACTGATAATATTAAGGATTTATGACTGTTAATTATAATCTATCAATGTTGAGGTTTGGAGTTTATGGATCCCAAAATACTGACGCACTGGGTCTTGCTGAATGAATTAAACTCATCTTCTCTCAGCCAAATTAAAACAAAGTTTATTAAAGTTTCATCATTTTGGGTAGACTCTTAAGGAGCCTAAGCATTTGTGATACTTGTATTGACAAGCAGACCAGAATAATCTGACACAGCCTGAGCATGAGCTAGATTGACTTTGTACCCCTTCATGGAGGCAAGATGGATTTTCTATACAGAAAGATTGTGGAAGGGATCTAGGGGTGGTCTGCAAGAGGATCTTGAGGAGGAGTCTAAGGAGGATCTCCAGGAACCAAGGGAATGGAATTAAGGATAGGAAGTAGCTGAAGCCTACCTAGAGATAGACAATGGAGGACTAGGCGCCTTTAATGATAACAGATTTGTCATAGATATTTTGAAAGGATCAAGGGTGAGAGGTAGGTGAAGGCTACCAGGAGACAAGAGCCAATAGAAGCTTAGGCAAGGTTAAAGGTAACAGATTCAGTCATGGTGATAATGGAAGGCTTATGACCTCAGGTGAATGCCAGATCCAGTGGGAAGGTTCAAGGAGTTCAAGAAGGTTCCCAGAGACTATACCCCATCACAACCAATTCATTAACCACATTTTATGAATTTGTATATTGTTGTCTTTGATTATGCCTTTTATGCCTGCATCTTTTGTGGTGATGTAGAACTTCCATCAGAACCAGAAAGGTACCCATTCAAATTCTGCCTTTGTTACAGACTAGCTGTGTGATTCAGGGCAACTAATAGAATCTCCTCAGTGCTCTAAAGCTAGGTAGTGTTAGACTGTAAATTTTAGTTTTATTGACCTGCATTGGTAGAGAGAGTTTCCTTCCTTGCAGTTTCTAATAACAGTGATAACATAAGTTTCATCTGCATCTGTATCCTTTCTCTTCTGGTAGATGATCATCTTTGAGTTATTATTTCTTTTCTGTTGTTCTTCCTATATTGTGTCCCTTACTACTTATGGGAACATGATTGCTAATTTTATAATGGAAGTATATTTAGGTCTTTTCATTTTTAATTTTAAAGTCCAGTCCACACGATTATGTTTGCCAGACTAGGCAAATTTGCTTTTGATCAACACTTAAATGAATTCTTTATCACTGTCTAGAAGCCCAGCATTAATCTTTTCAGTCATGGTTCAGATGTCCAAATTTCATTTTCAGTTGCTATCTTCTTAACCATCTATTCACTCCCCAAATTAACTTCTTTTTTCTGAATCTCTATCTACATTCACCAATACTTACGGAAAATATCACCAGTAGACCCAATTCTCTATTTCAAGACTCTTTAAATACAACAATAGATTCTCTTGCCTTCATCTGGCCACATAAAAACAGCTCTGTCACTTTCCCACTTCAAGAAATTACTTATCTCACTGAAGAGTCATATATGTTTAATGTAAATCTTAACATACATTTTTTCTCTCTGACCTATAAGGGAATTATTTTTTTTGAGGGAGGAGGAGCAGACAAAGAACCTCAGTTTCTTCCTAATTATTTCAGTATTAAGAAATTTCACCTTATCAACTGACTGGGGCACTATTGGCAATTCTTGTTTGTTATCAGTCATCTCAGGTAAAGGCAAGGGTGATTGTTGAGATATGACTTGAAGTTCTCCTGCATGCCTTCCTTTTTGGGACATCATTTATTTTGATAGAGAGAATAATATTTCCCGTTACTACCAAGATAAGAAATGGAGTGTGTGAAACAACTTAATAATTTGAACTGTTAAATAATGGAGTGGATTGCCTTTCCTTGTAAGTCAATTTGCTCTCCTTCACTATAGGTGCTCAACCAGAGGTTTTATGGCCACTTGTCAGAATTATAGGTCCCTGAAGTCCTGTTTGAAGTATAGGATTGGATTAGATGATCCCTAAAGAAACTTATCTGTCAAAGCATACAAATTCATTAACATGTCATTGTCCAAATACAATGTAGTACAATATAAAAATACAATATGATAAAAATAAAACACATAACGACATAATAAGATATACATATATTAAAGACGGAATATGCTTCAGGTGAGAGAGCATAGCTAAACACAGCCCCTATTCTTAAGAAGCTTGTAGTCTAAAGTTTAATGTTAAGGTATTTTTAGAACCTATATCAGATCGCATGCCACCATGAGGGGAGAAGGGGGAAGAGAGGGAGGTGTAATGGTAATGTAATTTTGAATTTGAAGATTCCTTTGTGTTGGCAAAAGTAGCAGGTACTTAGCACTTAGTAACTGATCACAGCTAATGCTGTGTATATAAAAAAAGTCCCAGAGAGGCACAGTCAGAATTTCCTTGAGACCAAGATCTGTTGGCAGAGTAGCTACAGAAGAATGGAAAACTGAGTCCTGAGAACTTGTGGTGGTGTTGGAGATTCTTCTGAACAGGATCCCAGAAGCCCGGAGCCCAGATCCAGGAGGGCAGAGCCAGGGGCCAGGAGCCAGGACCCCAGGTGACTGAAGCATGACTGGGATGCTGAGACTTTGTTTGCAGCTTGGTTGAGCCTTGAATTCCCTGGAGCAGAAGTGGTGAAGGATCCGACATGGACTGGACCCTGTGAATGCCAGTATGGAGCAGGACCTGCCCAGAGAGCTGGTCAAGGAACTGGGAGCTGTCTGCCATTGAACCCAGGTGACAGTCTGGTGAATCCAGGTAGAATCTGGGACCATGGAAGGGGATCCAGGGAATTGGAGGACAGGCCCCAAGTCAAGATGAAAAGACTTCTCCTTGGGTACTGAGTAATTATGGAATTATAGTTTACTAGTGACCTAAGGGATGAGGGTTTTGTTTATGATACTTAGTAAGATTTTGCTGAATAAGTGACTGATTGTACTTTGAGTACTTTGAGATATTGTTACTGATAAGTGACTAATTGAGTTAATCAAGACTTTGCCCCATGAGTGGAAGAATTTGACTATTGTACTTCAAGAATAGTGATAAGTGCCTAATTTTGTTAACTTAAGAGTGACTATTTTACTTTGAGACTATGTTGTGAATATTATATTGTGATTTTCTGTGATAAGTTGTGATATTGTGAATGCTGTACTTTGATTTTCCATAGATGTTTTGCTTTTGTTATGGAATACATAGAGTGATCACGATACTGAGTAATCAGAACATTAAAAAAAGCTGTTCACAGTAGCAGTTCTTCTGGAAAGCTTCTGTGCATGGCATTACAGGAGGATGAGAAAATTTGGAAGTCAAGGGATTGTGGAACTGAATGTTATAAATTAAAATTAATTAAATACTTTTTAAAAAATGTTACTAAAAAAGAAAAGCTTATAGTCTAGCTCTATAGTCTAGTCTATAAACTATATTACAAAACAAAACAACATATACAATCTGAGAGCATATTTGTAGCTGATGGATGATCAATTGCATTTGAGTTATTGTCTAAATGATTAATAAAATTTCCCAAGGTGAAGGAGAAGAGGGTTTAGTAGATATACACAAAGTGCATTGAGATAAGTGGTTATTTTCTATTATTAGTCATGAAATTAGGATTGAGTTTTTCTTCTTTCTATTTTCTCATTCAGGGATCCATCCTTGTGTATCCATCAGTGTTGAAGGATAGGGCTGACTATGAGATTGACCTAATTCTACCGTGACTTTTTTTTCTCAATTTTGGGCAGGACTCTACCTAAGAAAATTTACTTCTGATTAAAGTGTAAATATAATCCAATCTAGGAGAATTCCAGAACTGAAAGCATTAGACTCATCTCCTTGAAAACCACATTGTTCAAGAGTAGTGGTCTAGGTGGAGATGGATTTTGTTTTTTCTGTCCAGATAGGTTCCCAAGTTTCATAATCAAGCCAAATTCTCAGATGGAAGGGACTGAAGGTATTTAGCCCATCCCCTCATTAGAAAAAGTATACCAACTCACTAATTTTTCCCCAATCAGGGTTGATTTTCACCGTTCAAGGGCACCTTTTTTTCCAAAGCCTTCAGGGATCTCCATGGATTTGTCTTTGGTTACTGGGAGACGTTGCTGACCATCAATTTATGGATAACTTGCTAGCCTAAATAATAAATTGATTTTTAAATATCAAAAAACCTTATCTCTTGGGATATTTATTCATCACAATGTACATGGTTGGAGTAGAGGAGTAAAAGAATAATCCACTTGGCTTGGAATATTTAGTGAGAGAAATATGAGATAATGATCTAAGGCAGAGTGCTTTGGCATAGGCCTATAGAGTGTCTTAAATGTCTGACAAGAATCTGTGAAGCTTATTCAGCAGACAATAGGGTATCATTGAAGATTTTGGAAAGGAGAGAAGAATGTCTGAAAAAAAAGCTATTCTGGCAGAGATGGAAAAAAAAGATGGGTTGGAATGAGTTGTGAGAGAAGAGTTAGAAGAGCTGTAATGAGGATGTTTTAATGGTTCAGATTAATGGGAACCAGTTCTGTACATGGGTGCTGGTAGTAACAACAGAAAGAAATATTTGAAGGGCAGAAATATTTTGATTCACTGCTTTAAAGTGTGTGTGTGTGTATGAGAGAGAGACAGAGACAGAGACACAAAGACAGAGACAGAAAAACAGGGCCTAAGATTCATAAAGATAACTAAATCTGAGAAAGACAAACTATTATTTTAACTGCAAGTAGTAAAATGAATAATATAAATGTAAGGTTGAGAATTTGCATTACTATTTTCTTCTAATATTAAAAAAAGTATTCACAGTGGACAGTAGCTAATGACTACATGACATTAAACTACTTTCAGTAATAGCCTGAAGCTTTAATTAACAGATGTAAACATAACTTTAGTATCTCCTTTTGAACCAATTAGTTCTCTTCTGAGATTAATTAAATTAATATGCAATTTGAGAATAATGTAACTTTTCTCTTCTAAAAGTTTGTTTTCTTTTGATTGGTTTAACAAAATAATTGCAGCAATCTTATGAGCTACAATGAATATTATAAGTCCTATAATTCTCCATTTAAAAATTCAAATAAAGTTATCTTTTTCTCTTGGTGATTTCAAAGTCGAAGAAAATATCCCTTATGCTGTAGAGTTATGGGTTTAAAAATTAAATGTAAAATACTATATGAAAAGTTAATGATTCAAAAATATGAGAACATGCTGGAGTGCACTTTTTCAGCAAATTGAAAAGTATAGCATTTAAAGCAAATTATTTCTCATGACTAAAGGATATTAAAGTATGTGGGGAACATTGAGGTCACAAAGATTTATTATTTGAATTAAAAAAAATAGGTGACTACCAATTGATATATTCCTCTTCTGTGTTTTCACAACATATTTATTGTTCCTGTAGAACACTGGGGACAGTGTCTTTTCTCTCCTCATATTCCCCCAAAGATGAAAAGTCTAAACGATGAAGGCAATGTGGCAAGAACATCACCCAAATTAATCATTGGTAATCTATGCTGTGGCCTTGTTCCTTCTTCACTATCAATCACAATTGTAAATGAAGCCATGGAGGACTACAGGAAAGCAAAATGTTTCTGTGCAGTGAACTCTCACACAGAAAACCCCACTTGAGAAAAGTTATGAGCATATATATGTAATCTTATTTTCCCTGAAATACATGCATCCCTAGCACTGAGAGGTTCTCATGCATATCTGATTCTAATAAGGATGAGTATAGAATTATATAGTTGAGTATAAATAGTGTCTATTTTTTATTTATTTTATTTTATTTTTAAAGCAATTGGGGTTAAGTGACTTGCTCAAAGTTACACGGCCAGTTATTTCTGGGTGTGGTGCTAAGTATCAGAGCCCAAGTCATCTCTACTCTGGGGCAGGTACTTTTACTCACTGAGCCACCTGGCCTACCCTAAGCAATTGGGGTTAAGTAACTTGCTCAAATTTACACAGCCAGGTGTTTCTTGGAGGGTGCTAAGTGTCTGAGCCTGGATTCAATCCCAGGTCATCCCGATTCTGGGGCCAGTGCTCTTACTCGCTGTGCTACCTGGCTGCCCCAGTAGTGTCTATTTTTAAAGTTTCCTTGAGGATTGAATCAATTTTCTAAATCATTTAAACAAAAGAAAGTAAAATATCATTCTCATCTAATTAAAAATGCAATGTGTCCACTTTACCAAATGCATTGATGTGGTGTTATATTGTTGGAAAACTTTCAGTTAAAAAAAAAGTTTTACTTGATGAAAATGGACATTAAAACAATATATAAACATCTTTTAAAAAATGTTAGTGAGAGGTGGTTGAAATTTAAAAATACATAAATTATAAAGATAAATGCATAATTTGAATTTATCAATTATAAAAATTATTTATGTATATATTTATATATGCATATGCTTGTATAATATATATAGTATATGTGTGTGTATATCTTACAGATTATTTGGATGTTTGATATTTTTTCATCTTCATCCAATCAATCCTCTCCTCTCATTGATTTTTCATAAAAATATGTTAAATTAAGAACCATCTCCATCATTTTTCCTCCTAACCATCTTCAAGTTTATGAGATAATCCACTCTCTGTATAGTTGCTCTACTTCTCTTTTACAAAGTAAATAGTTGTAATGTTAATGAGATATAAGATCTTCCCCCTTCCCACATTAATAGGCCTCACGTGAAGCCCATTAAAGGAAGTTTGCTTAAAGGAGGCTGGCTTGTAGGAAGGCTTTCACACCTTTTTTTAATTTCTAACTGGTCACTGAGTCATGAGGGTTGCAATGCCTTCTTGACTCTAAAAGTGTATATATATTCTGAGTTGGTATTTTGCTTTTGAGGGTTCACTTATGAGAAGCATCTTGTGATGTCCTGGTCAAGACTCTGAGTGTCCATATGTTCAGAGCTCCCCAATTGCTCAGTGTAAAGGCTCTCAATTCAGGGATGTATGTAAAGTGTATAGTTGATTCAGGCAATCAGAGACCTGTGTGTTGGTCTTTTTTTCTCTGCTTATATTTTCTCTGCAGTTCAGGGTGCTGACTTTCCCCTGAACTAGTGAATGTGATTAATAAAGACTGTTGATCCCTTAAACAGCTATCTTTCCTAGTAAAGCAGATCTAAGAACCAATGCTAGCAGCCATCCTGGGTATGCCAGTGTGGTTGCCACTACAATAGTGCACCATGTACTCTATTACTTCCATGGCATAAGAAAGATATACAAATAGTGTTCTATGTCTGTGCATTTTTCAGAGACAAAAAAAATCAAAAGAGGAAAAAAAACTATATTTGATGTTATTTGTTAGGAATTAATTTTCTGAAGACGAATATAAAGTTATTTAACAGGATCAGAGATTTAGAAAAGGAAGTAAGTATACAGGTCAACTAATATAACTTTCTTTTTTACAGATGAGGTCAGGGAGTCTCAGAAAAGTGAAGGGAATTGCTTAAAGCCAAATAGGTGATAAATGGCATGACCAGAAATTATTTGTAGAACTCCTGACTTAATTTGGTGATCTTGCTACACAACACAACACCATCTCACTCAAAAGATGCTCTGCTATCTTTGTTCTTGGGAGTAGATATTTCCTAATGTAAGGAGACAACATAAAGAACAAAGTAATGAAATACTGAAATATTTTCTCAGCTTAGTAACGGAGCATTTTTTCCACCTGCTTCTTATGACAAGGAGTATGGTTCTAGACTTTGGAAAAATTTAAGTGAAATTTAACTAGAAAATGATTCTAAATAAGGTTATATTGAAAAAAGCTAAAGTTGTTGATTATTTCAAGTAGTTCTATTATTTATTTTCTAGTGTTCTCTAAGTCTACTCTCATATCATCTGCAATGGGCAATAGTTATGTTTCTTCATTGTCTATTCCTATTTCTTCCTTTTTTCATCTTTTTATTTTAGCTAGCACTTCAAATACAGCATTGAATAATAATGATGATAATGGATATCCTTCCTTCATTCACTTACAGCATTCATTGGGAAGACTTCTAATTTATCCCTGTTACAGAAATGCTTGCACTTGGATTTAGAGATATAATACTTAACATTTTAAGAAAAGTTCAATTAATTTCTCTGTTTTATACCATTCTTATAGGAACAATAGTTATATTTTGTCAAAGGCTTTTTTCTATATTAATGATATTATCATAGAATTTTGCTCCTTTTGTTATTGATTAAAAAATTATGCTTATGATTTTTCTCATATGGAACCAGTCCTCCATTCATGTTATAAATACCATTTTGTCATAGCATATCATCATTGTGATATCTTATTGTAGTCTCCTTGATAGTATTTTTTTTTGTAATTTGTGTCAATATTCATTATGTGATTTTCCTAACTTTTTGCCTCGTTTTTGCTCTCAGAAGTTTAGGTATTAAGTTGGGTAGGACTCCTATAACTCTTTTTTTCCCCAAATATTTATATGGTATTGTAATTTATTGTTTTTTTTAAAATTTGGAACAATTCACTTGTAAATATATCATTCCGCCCCATCCCTAGGAAGCTCATTTATGGTTTATTCACGATTTTATTTTTACTAAGGTGGTTTCAAGTATTCTATTTCCTCTTTTGTCAATATGCAGAATTTATATTTTTACAACTTTTAATCCATCTCAGATTATCAGTTTTAATGGAATACAATTGGTCAAAATATTTCCTAATAATTGTTTTAATTTCATTTTTGTTTGTTGTTTATTTAGTCTTTCCAGTTTTGATACTGGTCATTTTGGTTTTCTTTTAAAAAAGATCAAATTAACTAATGCTTCATCTTTTTTATAATTAAAAAATAAAACTAGAGGGGCGGCCAGGTAGACAGCAAGTAAGAGCATGGGCTCCAATGTTGGGATGACCTGGGCATCAAATCTGGGCTCAGACACTTAGCACCACATCCAGAAACACGTAGTCATGTAACCTTGAGCAAGTTACTTAACCCCAATTGCTTAGGGGTGGCCAGGTGGCTCAGTGAGTAAGAGCACCAACTCCAGGGTCGTGATGACCTGGGAATAAAATCTGGGCTCAGATACTTAGCACCACACCCAGAAATAACTGGCCATGTAACCTTGAGCAAGTTACTTAACCCCAATTGCTTTAAAAAAATAAAACTAGCTCCATTCTATTCAATTTAAAGATATTCAATTTTATTAATCTCTCCTTCAATTTATAAAAATTTCTATATTGGCTCTTAATTTGAGATTATAAATTATTTTTTTCTAATTATTTTAGTTCCATGCTCAATTCATTGATCTCCTCTTCTTTTCTTTACATAAGTGATTAGAGATATAAACATTCCCCTCAATATTGCTTTGGCTACATCCCACAAATTTTGTTATGTTGTGTTATTATTGTCACTATCTGTAATCAAGTTATTGTTTCTATGATTTTTGTCTTTGAATCATTCATTCTTTAGGAATAGATTATTCTGTTTCCTAATCATTATTTTAATTTCTTCTTCATTGGTTGTGAATTCACCCTTTTCATTTTTGATATTGGTAATTTGATTTTCTTCTTTCTTTTTAAAATCAAATTAACCAAAGGTTTTTTTTTTCTATTTTATGGTGTTTTTAGTTTTTCACTTATAAATATATTATCCCCCCCACTCATCCCTAGGAAGCTCATTTATGGTTTATTCACTTTTTTTAACTAAGGTGGTTTTAAGTATTCTATTTCCTCTTTTGCCAATATGCAGATTTTATATTTTTACAGCTTTTTATCCATTTCATTAGATTATCGCTTTTATTGGAATACAATTGGTCAAAATATTCCTTAGTTTTATTTATTAGTTCAATAAATTTCTTGCTTTGAATTTTATTAATCTCTCCTTTGGTTCTGAGAATTTCTAATACTTTAATTGAAGATTTTAATGTGTTCTTGGACTAGCTTTTTTATTTGCATGCACAATTGATCTCCTCTTTCTCTATTTTATTCATGCAAACATTTACAAAATAACTTCTAAGAACTGCTTTTTCAACATCCTATAAGTTGTGGTATGTTTTCTCATTATAGCCATTCTATTAGATGAAGTTATTGATTGTTTCTATGATTTGTTGTTTGTCATTCTTTAAGATTAGGTTATTTAGTTTCCAATTAATTTTTAGTCTCTCATTCCATGGCCCTTTATTACATATGATTTTTATTGCAGCATGATCTGAAAAGGATGCATTTAACATGCCTGCCTTTCTGCATTGGATTATAATGTTTTTATGCCCTAGTACCTGGTCAATTTTTTTTGTAGGCTCCATGTGTTGCTGAGAAAAAGTCATATTCGCTTTTATCATCATTAAATTTTCTTCAGAGGTCTACCATATCTACCTTTTAAAAAATTCTACTCACGTCCTTAACTTCTTTCTTGTTTATTTTAAGGTTAGATTTATCTAGCTGGGGAAGGGGTTTAGGTCCCCCACTAGTATAGTTGTGCTGTCAATTTCTTCCTATAATTCCCTTAACTTCTCCTCTAAGACTTTTGATGCTATACCCCTTGGTGCATATATGTTTAGTAATGATATTACTTCATTGTCTATGGTGCCTTTTGGCAGGATATAGTTTCCATCTTTATCCCTTTTGATTAGATCTATTTTTGCTTCTGCTTTTTCTCAGATCAGGATTGCTACCCATGCCCTTTTTTTTAACTTCAGCTGAAGTATAATATATTCTGCTCCAGACTTTTACCTTTACCCTGTGTGTATCCTTATGATTCAAAAATGTTTCTTGTAAACAACACATTGTAGGATTATGATGTTTAATCCATTCTGCTATTTATTTCTGTTTTATGGGAGAGTTCAACCCATTCATATTAATAGTTATGATTACTATCTGTTTCTCTCCATCCTATGCTTCCTTCTCTCATTTACACTTTCCTTTCTCCCTTTCCCTCTTAACTAGAGTTTTGCTTTTGATCACCATCTGCCTCAGTGTTCCCTCCCTTCTATCAGTCCCCCTCCCTTTTTCCCCCTTTGCTTTTACTACTTTTTCCCTCCCTTAAATTCTTCCCTCCATTTTTCCCCTTTCCCCTCCTAGTGCATGTAGGGCAAGTTAGATCCCTTTATTTAACTGAGTATGTTATTCCCTCCTTGAGCCAAATCTGATGAAAGCAAAGCTCAAACAATGCTTATCTCCCTTGCTTCTTTCCCTGTACTGTAATGTGTCTTTTTGACTCTTCAGGTGAATTAACTTACCCTTTTCTGCCTCCTTCTTTTCTATTGTCCCATTACAATCTTTTTTTTCCTAGAACTTAATTAGTTTTTTATCATCACATCAAAATCAAATTAAACCCACACCTTCTGTCTACACATTTCATGTCTATATGATATGATAAAGATAAAATTATCAAGTGTTGTATAATCTTCCCATGTAAGGATGTAAACAGCTTGTCCTTATTGAATAGCATGTTTCCCCCCTCTTTCTCTGTTTACCTTTTTATGCCTCCCTTGAGTCTTATATTTGAAGATCAAATTTTCCATTAAGCTTTGGTCTCTTTTTATCAGGAAAGTATAGAAGTCCCCTATTTCCCTGAATTTCCATCTCTTCTCCTGAAAGATTATGCTCAATTGGGTGGATAGTTGATCCATTGTTGTTATGCAAGCTCCTCTGGTTTTTGAAATACCATATTCCAAGCCCTCCATTCTTTAATGTAGAAGCTGCAAGGTCCTGCATAATTCTGACTGTGGTTTCATGATATTTGAATTGTTTCTTTCTGGCTGCTTGCCAGATAATTCTAGAATTTGGCTATAGTATTCCTTGACATTTTCAATTTGGAATCTTTTTGAGGAGGTTATCGCTAGATTCTTGTAATGACTATTTTGCCCTCTGTTCCTAGGAACTCAGGGCAGTTTTTTCTTGATGATTGCTTGAAAGATGCTATCCAGGCTCTTTATTTTACCCTTGTTCTCAGCTAGACCAGTAATTCTGGAATTATTCCTCCTGGATCTATTTCCCAGATCAGTTATTTTTCCAATGAGGTCTTTTACATTTTCTTCTATTTTTTTCATTCTTTTGTTTGACTGATTCTTGATGTCTTATTGAGCCATTAGCTTCCACTTGCCCAATTCTAATTTTAACATATTTTCTTCCTTGGTTAGCTTCTGTACTTCCTTTTCCATTTGACCTATCTACTTTTTAAGGAGTTGGTTTTTTTTTTTTTTGGTATCCTTTTTTCCATTTTTTCAATTGTATTTTTAAAGGATTTTTTCAATTTTTCTTCTACCTTTCTTATTTGCCTTTTAATAATAATAATAATAATAA
This sequence comes from Petaurus breviceps papuanus, assembly GCF_028583685.1. NCBI lineage: Eukaryota > Metazoa > Chordata > Mammalia > Diprotodontia > Petauridae > Petaurus > Petaurus breviceps. The sequence continues at coordinate 3,699,188 of NW_027186349.1, read as the reverse complement.
AATGCTTCTTGAGCTCTTCCAAGAGCTTGAGACTCCAGACCAGTTTATATTCCCCTTCAAGGTTTCAGATATCAGTATATTGACCATGTTGTCCTCTTCTGAATTTGTGTTTTGATCTTCACTGTCACCAAGAGATTTCTCTGTGGCCATTGTTTTTCTTTTATTCTTCTAGCTCCTGCTGCTTGCCTTTTTTATGGCTTTTAATTTCAATCTCTACTTCTTGGGCCCAGGGATACTATCCCTCAATTCTTGTGTTAGGGCCTAGCTCCCTGTTTACTTGCTTACTGTTCTGGGGTCTCAGGTGCTGGCAACTGAATGGTCTGGTAGTTTACCTGGTGCTAAGCTGGAGTTGGTGGTGGTGAATGGTGTGTGCCCGGTGTTGGCACTTCCCTGCTTCTCCATCCTGGGGCTCAGGATCTCACACTTGTCTACTGAGGTGGGGCTTGCTGCAGACTTACTGGGACACCGCCTGTCCTATACTTGTCTCCTTCAGCCAAAGCAAGAGGGAAATTTCCTGGCAATCCTCATAGGCTCCCGAGTTAAAAGAGTGATATATCCTGTGTTTCTGCTGGCTCCACTATCCCAGGATTTTTTCCAGGGGCAATATTTTCTGGGTTTCTCAAACTCTGTGAGGGAGGTTGAGAGTGATTTACTGCTTACTCCACCATCTTGGCTCCCAGTAGTTTAAATACATGGCTTTCAAACATTCAGTCTGTGGGCTGATAGCCCTAAGAGTTGTTGCTGCCACTGCAACAGGCCTTGAACAGCAATCTGTTTCTCTCTCACCCAATTTGGACAGATGCCCCTCCACCACTGAGAGGTCTGGGAGTCGCCACTGCTGCCAGTGATTCAGTCCCCTGGGGTCTATTCTAGCTTTGGTAGGGGCAGGTCTACACTGGTGCAATATGTGCAGTAGATTGTACTCCTCTCCAAGCCCAGTGCAACAGACACTTCCTGTTGATTTCCCAGGTTGTCTTGGTTTGGAATTCTGCCAAACCCTGTCTCTTTGTGAATTCTGCCTCTCTAGAATCTGCTCAGATTCACTTTATAGAAGTACTTTAAGGGGAGCTCCGATAAGTCCCTTCTTTCACTCCACCATCTTGGTTCTTCCCCCCTCATGAGTATGCTGGTTATTTTGTTTCTAACTAGTTTTAATTCTATGCTTCCAAAATACACTGCTGAGTGTAATTTTTATTGCATTATGGTGTGAAAAATATGTATTCAATCTTTGAGTTTTCTGCCTTTGTTTGTGGGTTTTTTATGCTCTAATATATTGTCAAATTTTGTGAAGTTGTCATGACTGGCTATGGAAAAGGTTTATTTCTTTCTGTTCCCCTGTAACATTCTTCAGCTGTGTATCATATCTAACTTTTATAAAATTCTATTCACATTTTTAACTTCTTTTTAATTTATTTAATGGTTATATTTTTCTAGTTCTAAGAGGGGAAATTTGCAATAATCTTTTTATATTCCCTAGAGTATAACTCTGGTAAGTATTGGCTTATGGCTTACTGAGTATACCAGGAGAGTTAGGATATAAATTACCTTTTTCAGCAGGTCTTTCCTCAAATCATGACAAAGTATGGATTAAAGGGAGAAGAGAACTAACATTTATTGAAATAACATTGAAAAAAAAACCAGAATGGATTACAACTTTTCTGTCAACAGAACCTAAGGAGGGAAAGGTTTAGATTGATTAGACTGGAGAAATCAAATGATCAAATTTTTCTTTACTGAAGTTCCACTTCTTATAAGGGAGTATTTCTCTCAATTGAACATTTGAATACAACTGGTCATTCATACACCACTAATAAACATTGTGGAATATATATACATATACCCTATACACATATAGATAAAAATAGTATTATATACATATGTTTGTACACTTGTTTGTACATGTATGAATGTATATGAATGTGAGAAACTAGGGAGCACAGAAGATAGAGTGCTGGAACTAGAGACAAAAAGACACATCTTCCTGAGTTCAAATCTTGGCTCAAACATTTATTATCTAATGAAATGGAGCAACTCACTTACCCCTGTTAGTATCAATTTCCTCTTTTGTAAAGTAAGTAGGTGGAAGGAAATTGTTAACCACTCCATTATCTTTGCTAAGAAAATTCCAAAAAGGGCCACAAAGAGTTGGACATGACTGACACAACTGAAGAGACTGAACAACAACAAAAGTATATGAATAAGTATTTATACATAAATATACACACATATATACATATACATTTTATAAGGAAAATAATAAGTAATGTCATTTATACTACAGTAAGATAATCTAATCTTGTAAATGGCTTTAAAACTCTACTCTGAATAATTCCATTTTGAGAGTTATGGAAGGGGCAATATTTACTTTATATAGACTGAGATAATTTCCCTTTTTTTAAGAGGTGAGCAAGATATACAAATGATTCGTTAGGTCCAAATTACCATGGGTCTCTAAAGGCCTGCCAATAAGGAATCAGTATTTCATAGGTTTCTTGGAATTTACACTGCTCTTTCAGATGCCTTCTTTATTTAACATCATGGATGCTGTGGTGAATGATGATGTAGAAGAGAATATGATGTTATTCTATGAACTTGAAGTGGTATCCTTCTAAAGCTCTAAAAATAATAACTAAATTTTCTAGGCCAGAAGTTTTATTATATTTTAATTTCAAACCTGAAACACTGCAATGTCCTTTGTGAGGCCTGACAAAGAATAAGCTAATTTTGCTAGAAATAATTTTGATTTGGTTCTTCAATTTTAAAAATGTTTTTATTTCTTGATGCCGTTCTTTTTTTTTTTAATTTCCAGTTGCTAATTGTCTCTTCTGTCCTAGTGCTCTTCCATCCACTAAGAAGGAAAGGTGTAAATTAATTACACATGTGACATCAGACACAACTTATTTCCCTATTGGCAATGCTACAAAAAAGCAAGAAAATAACATGCAAAAATAATACTTCAATTTGCACTCAGTTCCTCAGTTTTCTCTGTGGAGGTACATAATGTTTTTCATAGTACACTGTAGTGATCAGAGTAGCTAACTCTTTCACCATTGTTGATAATTATAATGCTGCATTAATTGTTTACAAAGATCTCTTATTTCTGCTCACTTCACTTTACATGTGTTCATATAGATCTTCCCAAATATTTTTTTTCTTAAATAATCCCCTTATCTTTCCTTATACAGTACAATATTATAATAGTGTTCCATAACGGCCAAATACTGCAAATTGTTCAATCCTTCCCTAATTGCTAGGCAACCTCTTCTTTCCAATTTTTGCTACTCCTCAAAAAACTGCATGTGTATGTGTCAGTGTATGTGAGTCTGTGTGTGTGTGTGTGTCTGTGCTTTTCCTTTTTCTTTGATCTCTTTGTGGTGTAGACCTAGTAGTATTATTGCTGGGTCAAAGGATATGCACAATTGTATACCTCTTTGGGCATAATGCCAAATTATTCTCCTAAATGGCTGGCCCAGTTCAGAAATTCACCAAAAAAAGTGGGTGCTTCCAACTTCCCTCCTCCCGAGCCTGCCCTCCCTTCCATCATATCCCCCACTCATTCCCTTCCCCCCTACTCTCCTGTAGGGTTAGATACCCTATTTAATGTGTATGTCATTCCCACCCTAAGATAAATTAATTTAGAATAAGTTTGAATCATTCCCTTTTGCCTTCCTGTTCTTCCCCTCCATTGTAACAGTTTTCCCCTTGCCTCTTCTATATGAGATGATTTTCCCTATTCTATCTCTCCCCATCTCCTCTCATTATATTCTTCCCTCACATCTTAATTTCACCTTTTAAGTATCATCCCTTACTATTCAACAGGTCCTGTACCCTCTGTCTATTTATACCTGTGCACATATATACACATACTCACATATGTATTCATATGCCCATATATCATCCAATATAGACACATATACTTATATGAGCATATATACATACACACACAAACACACACACACACACATATATATACTCATATATATGTATATGTGTGTATGTATATGTATATATATATATACTCATACACACCCACACATTTCTTTTCCCTTCAACTATTCTCATACTGAGAAAAGTTTCATAAGTTACAATTACTGTTTTTCTATGTAGGAATGTAAGTAGTTCAACTTTGATAAGTTCCTTATGATTACCTTTCCCTCTTTCCCTTCTCATGCTCTCTTGCTTCTTGTATCTGAATGTCAAATTTTATATTCAACTTTGTTTTTTTTTTCATCAAGAATGCTTGAAAGTTGGGCAGCCAGGTGGCTCAGCAAGTAAGAGCACCGTCCCCAGTGTTGGGATGACCTGGGGATCAAATCTGGGCTCAGATACTTAGCACCACACGGAGAAATAACTGGCCATGTAACCTTGAGCAAGTTACTTAACCCCAATTGCTTTTTAAAAAAAAGAATGCTTGAAAGTCTTCTATTCCATTGAATGACCATATTTTCACCTGAAACATTATGCTCAGTTTTGCTGGGTAGGTGATTCTTGGTTTTAATCCCAGCTCCTTTGACCTCCAGAACATCATATTCCAAGCCCTTCGATCCCTCAGGGTAGAAGCTGCCAGATCCTATGTTATCCTGACTGTGTTGCCACAGTATTCAAATTGTTTCTTCCTGGCTGTTTGTAGTATTTTCTACTTGATCTGAGAATTCTGGAACCTTGCTATAATATTCCTAGGAGTTTTCTTTTTGGCGTATTTTTCAGGAGGTGATGGGTGGATTCTTTCAACTGCTATTTTCCCTTCTTGTTCTGAAACATCAGGGCAATTTTCCTTGAGAGTTTCTTGAAGGATGATTTCTATGTTATTTTTTTATCGTTGCTTTCAGATAGTCCAATAATTTTTAAATTATCTCTCCTGGATCTATTTTCCAGGTCAGTGGTTTTCCCAATGAGATATTTCACATTGCCTTCTATTTTTTTCATTTGTTTGGATCTGTTTAATAATATCTTGATTTCTCATAAAGTCACTAGTTTCCATTTGCTCCAATCTAATTCGGAAGGAATGATTGTCTTCAGTGAGCTTTTGAGACTCTTTTTCCATCTGGCAAATTTAGCTTTTTAAGGCATTCTTCTCCTCATTGGCTTTTTGAGCCTCTTTTGTGATTTGAGTTATTCTATTTTTTTTTTCAGTCAGGTTGTTGACTCTCATTTCATAATTTTCTCCCATCATTCTCATTTCTCTTCCCAAATTTTCCTCCACTACTCTTTATTTGGTTTTCAACATCTTTCTTAAGCTCCTCTATGGCCTGTAAGCAGCTTATTCTTTTGATAGTAGGTTTTGGTGCAGGAGTTCTGACTTCACTCTCTTCCTCCTGTTCCTTGTCCTGATCCTTTTTGTCCCCTAAAAAGGAAGCCAAGTCAGACTCCTGGCTTGACTTGCTTCCTTTGCTTGCTCATGTTGCCACTCAATTACTTGACTTTTGAGCTTTTTGCCACAGTAGAACTCTGCTACCAAAGGGGGGAGCTTTGTCCCAATCACTGGGGTTTTCTCAGCTGCTCTAGCTATTAATTGGCTGCCCTCTTCATGCACCCCAGGACCTCCACCCCAGAAAGTGATCCAGATCCAAGCAGATTAAAGCAAGAGTGATTATCCCTCAGAATGGTTGCTTGGTCCCCCTACAATCTGCGGGCCAGGAGCTCTGAAGCAGCCACAGGTGCTAGTGATCTGAAATCCTTCCAGCTGTTGGCTGGTTGTGGCCACTCTGAGGCTAAAACCTTGGGCTTGTGTGGGCCTGGGCTCAGCTCCCAGAGTGCTGCTCTGGCCCCTTCCTGCTGGACTGCCAAACTGTCTTCACCAGGAGGTTAGCTTTTTCTGTGTCCTTTCATGGGTTCTGTAGCCTCAAAGTTTGTTTAGAGTCATTTTTTATGTGAATTGGAGAAGGTGGGAGTGGGAGCCCCACGGAAGTCCTGTTTCTACTCTGCCATCTTGACTCTGTCTCCCTCCCCGCCCCATTCTACTTTTTAGGAGTTTTATCAGTTTATTTGTATCTTGTTGTTGTTAGTAATTTTCATGACTCTATTTGGTGTTTTCTTGGCAATGCTACTCAAGTGATTTGCCACTTCCTTCTCCAGACCATTTTACAAATGAACAAACTGAGGCAAACATGGTTAAGGGACTTCCCCAGGGTTACACAACTAGTAAGTGTTTGAGGTCAGATTAATCTCACAAAGATTAGCCTTCCTGATTCCAGTCTTGGAGTTCTATCCACTGTGACACCTCACTACCTCTTTTTTAAAAATTATTAATATTTGACCAATTCTGTTTTTTAAAGAGTTCTTTTCTTTAGTTAGATCTTGCTTCTCTTATACAATCTGGTCAATTCTATATATTACACTGCTATTTCCTTCAGTATTTTTGTACCTCTTTTACCAAGCAATTACCTCTCTTTTCATACTTACTTTCATTTCTTTACCCAATTTTTCTTCTACTACTAATCTCTTACTTTAAGTCAGACTGGAATCCATGTTGGGTTTCTATGCAAACACTATTTTCTTTATGACTTTACTTGTTATTTTCATGTTGTTATCTTCTTCTGAGTTGGTGCTTTAGTTTTCTCTGCTTTTGTAATCACTTATATGAAAAAAGTTCTTTTTTTTTTTAGAAAACTGTTCGTTTTACAACATATTTCCTGACTTTAAACTTTATTTTAATATTGGCCTCTATTCATTTAAGTTTTGGGGATGTACTGTCTGAAACTTTAGGATTTTTCATGCTGCTGTTTTCAGAGCTAGTTTTGGGCATCTGTATATATATTTGGGTCAGGGTGTAAGAATACAGTTCTCCTGATCTGTACTCTGCTATTTATTCAGGCAGAGCTTTGGTTCCTTGTAGCTACAGATGATCATGCAACTTTTGGCTCAGGAGCTCTGACCCAGAATGGTGTATGGACAATAAAGTTGCCCAAAAGGATCAGTTCCTGTACCCAGTTCAATCAAAGGGTGCCCATAGAATCTATTTCTGATCAGTTGTATGATGGCTTTGCCATCTCTGGGGTCAGAGTTCCTGAAGCTGCTGATATTATGTTGTAGTTGTTGTTGTTTCTGATTGTGAACCTGAACTCTAAACTGGCAACTGTTCAGAGTTGGACTCTCTTATGTCCATACTGACATCTAACTTCTGACATATCGTTTTCAGAATCCTTTCATAGCATTCTACCAAGTATACTTTTATAATAATTTCTTGTCCGTTAAGGATACAGTAGTCCTTTCTGGCCACCCTTAAATATAGTAGAGTTGCAGCTTTTACAAGGACCCAAAATGCCCAGCTCATAATTTAAAATTTTACATTGTATGCAGAAGTAGAATAACTTAGGGGGGAATTTCAAGCCTTTTATATATTAGATGTTCTAAAATATATTCCAGAAAACATGGCAGGAATTTAGAAGAATACTATGAACTTTTGGAGAAATGATTTTAAAGATTATGGAAACACTTGATGAAATTTTATATTATATTCTTATATAAAAATTACATCACATAATAATGATTATGGTGATGAAAATAATAGCAATAACAATTAATAGCTTATGTGTATATATATATTTACTATTTGGAAATATATAATTTAAAAATAATCTGACAAAGGTATTAAAGGTAATCTTATGTACAGATGAGAAAACTGAGACCAAAGAATTAAAATAACTTCCCCATGTGATAAGTATTACAAGAAAAATTTTAATACAGAATTTCACAATGTCCAATTTCCTTTTCAGTACATCCTGCTGACCCACATATAATAAAGAGTAGAAAAGGAAATTTTGTACACCAAGTGTTCTTAATTTTTATTTTCAGTTTCAAAAGTGAAGTGGGAACAATGGTGAAAATTTTAACTGTAAATTTTATTTGGAATCTTTGAAACATACTTCTCCCAAATTGTGGTTTTGATTACTGCTAAAAAATACTCCTTGTAAAATATTTTCATCTAGGCACATTTCTTATAAGTCATCATGTTTCTGTTATTAGTCTATTTGCATAAATCTAGTTTTAATATATTTTTCTAGGATAAAATATAGTATTTGTGATGTTTTAATTCTTTTTAATTGTTAATTTATAACAAATAAAAGATTAATCTTCTCTCTTGGAATAAATTCTATAATATAAAATTGTTGGGGCCTGTAGCTCCTCTTTGGGTTTCAGGCAGCCTCTCTGAGTTCAGGTCCGACATAACAAGATACAGAGCAATCAGCAATATGTGCTGATCTCATCTGTAGTTGGAGCACCCTAACCCCTAGGAAATGTCGAGGTGCCCAGATTGTGTGCTGTTATGCAATTCACCCTGTTACCTTGAGATTAATCTTTGGGACTAAGGGTAAGTGTGCAGGAGTATGCAAGCTGTTCTGGTAACAGTCTCCCTGTTCTCTGATTGGCCCCCTACTTTCCCTCACAAGCTGTCCATGAGCTCTGCAAGTGCATTGTTGGGGTCTTAAGGTCTAAAGCATGAGGAGGCTAAGGATAGAGGGAGAGATGTAACAACACTCCTGTCCTACCAATAAAGCTGTTCCTCTTTCCATTTCCACTGACTTGACTTCTTTATGAGACCACACAGGATGCTCTCTGAGGACCTGGGAAGGTAAGACTCAGCTAGAAACCTTGGGGTCACAGCATAAAATGTCTACAGAATCATTTTATATATCACCTTGTTAAGCTCTCACAGAGTTCACCTAACATACTGGAGAGCCTAAAAATAATTTCACAAATATCATAGAATTGCAAATTTCCAGGCAACAATTTCTACTATAAAATTATTACATACAATTATACACACAAAATATAAATGTGCACCCCATAGTAAAAATTTAAAAAATAAATTAAAAGATGAATGTTGAGTTTAAATAGGCTGAAGTATGATTCTGTATATGTATATGCATACACAAATATATATATATATACACACACACACTCAAACAAATACCACTCATATATATGTTTATTTTATATTTATATCACCAAATAACAAAGATATCACCAGAGGTGTTTGAATAAAAAGAAAGTAAGTTGATCATATATCAAGAAAAGGTGATAATAGATGGACAACCTGTATCCTTTGTTGATTGATACCCATGTAGCTAAGATTAATTAATATGCCTTTATTAACTCTCTACTATGTGCCAGGAACTAAGCTAATATCAGAGGATAACAAGACACACATGAAACTGACTCTTCCCTCAAGAGGTTTGCATTCTATTGGGTAAGATAATTGGTAAACATATACATATATACATACAATATAAATATACACATATGTAAATGTATGTACACCATAGGTATTATATAAGAAAAGTAAAAATTGAAATTCCTCTTTCAGTTTGGATTCCAGGAAAAGTTTGATATTTCCCCTTTGTGCCCTTGGTTCCTTGATTGACTTTACTTCTTCAGGTTCACTTACTTTTTAAGAGAACTTGGAATGTTAGAAATTATAGACACAACAGTTCACAATTTCAGTTCACAATTTAGAATTATTCAAAAGTATATTTTCTTGAAATTTATTGCTAGGAAAGTAAATCTCTACTCATTAGAAATCATCACTGTATTTCTAGACTGAAGACAATAACTATCAATTGCTCAAAAAGCATTTAATAAGAGCTTATTATGTGTTTTATTATAGGAATCCAAAGCTAAAAATAAAACAAACCTGGTCTCAAGGAGCATACAACAGAGAGGAGAACAGGGGTATTTTGTATATATAAATTCATAAGGTGCAGTATGGGAAATAGCATTTGGGGAATCAGAAAAAACTTAATGTAAGTGGTGACATGAGCTAAGATTTGAAAAAATACTTAATGATTAAGAATTTGGGCAAGTCATATGCTCTCTCTACTATTCTTTCTCATTGTGTAAGGGAGGGGTTGGATTAGGTGAATACCAGTTTTCTTTTTCCCTCTAAAGATCTAAATTTCTCTGTAATTTCTAGAAATAGTAGCAATTGTTGTTATCTTCCCTTCTATTTAATCCCTATTTGATACCCTTCCCTTCCAATAAACAAATTAGAATATTCATGAAAGCACAATAGGGGTGAATATCCCATTACTCTCAGGGATCACCTCATCCTAATAGCCATCTTAGTCTCAATACCTCTTGTTCTTCTTTTTTTGCATAGTAACAAATACTACATAGATCGATAGATACATAGATAATGTGTACATACACACATACAGGTATATGTATTTGATACTGGGACTTGGAATGCAGTAATCTATAGTTTTTAGAATACAGAAAAGTAAGAGGCATTGAGACTATTAAAAAGAAAATGTTCATTTAGGTTTCTGTAAGTGCTCTAAATTCATCATCTTAGTTGCTTTCACACAAGATAATTCCAAGGGGAAAGAATGAGTTGGAGCATACTATATTAGGTGTGTGACTGCATTAATTGGCCTCCTTTTCTGCAGATGAGAGTACAGGATGATTAAAAGATTAATTACAACATGGAATGCTAAAATATATTCATAAGATTTATAATGAAAATCTGCTGGAACGATGTAAGCCTTTCTGGAAGCAAAACTCTAATCAGGCATAGAAGTTACTGCAATGAACGGACAGTGAGCCATGATGACCTTGCTGGAGATTCTCAAAATAGAACCAATTTTAAAGGCCTGTTATAATAGGAAAAGTCAAATAATGAACCTAAATTAGTTTGACTTCGTTAAAATATATTTAACAGCATTTTAATGCATGTGTTCTATTGTTGCTTTGCATACCCTTCTTAATATAGGCTTATGAGCCATACATTTTATTAGTTATACTTTAGTGGTTCAGCTTAATTTACCGCATTTAAAAATAAATTCAACAACAAATGAACATCAAAAATCACTATCATCTGTTTTTAATGATTGTTTACTAAGACCAAAACAGGTTATTCATCCTCTCTCTTTTTTCTGTCTCTCCCTGTTTCTGCCTCTTTCTCTCTCTCTTTGTCTCTCTCTGTCTCCCTATCTCTCTGTCTGTCTCTGTTTCTCTGTCTTTCTGTCTCTGTCTTTGTGTCTCTCTCTCTCTGTCTCACTCTCTCTCTCTCTCTATATATATATATATGTACACACATAACCACACATATGACCATATATGTGTATATATAATTTTCTCTTTTGAATAATCCTGTATTATGTATACAAAAACCCCAATATTATTTAATTTATTGGTTTGATGTATAGAAATATTTTTATTGGAGAATTAAATGGTGACAAAGTCCTTAAAAGGGTTTACTAGGTGGCACAGTGTTGGGCTTTGAGTTAGGAAGACCTGAATTCAAATGAAAGTTCAAATAATTGCTACCTATGTTAACTTGACATAAGCCAAATTATATTGCTTGGTTTGAATTATCTAAATGAAATTTTAATTATCTAGATGAATTTTAATTACAGAATAATGGTAATTTTTTTTTTTTTGCTTTTTGGAGGGCAATTGTGGTTGTGATTTGCCCAAGGTCACACAGCTAGTTTTTTGTTGTTGTTGTTGTTTGTTTTGTTTTGTTTTAAGTGTCTGAGGCTGGATATGAACCTAGGTCCTCCTGACTCTAGGGCCAGTGTTCTATTCACTGTGCCACCTAGCTACCCCATGATAAATAATTTTTAAAAGGATTTACAACCTTGTCTATTATCTTCAAAGAATGATTTTAAAAAATATTTTCCTAGTTTTTCAGAGATGTAGGACTTGAGACATAATTATATAAATAAACAGAGTTCAAAGGCATTATGACAGGTTAAGTAGTGGAACCATTGTAAAATATTCCATAGAAGTTATCAGTTAACATGTTCTGTGTCTGATAGAGTGCCTGGAACATAATAATTGCTTAAATAAAATTTCATTGACAACCAAGAGCAAAAGATATCAATATTTTTCTTAGCTTCTTTTTTTTGTTTGTTTCTTTTCATCTGAAGAAATCTAAGTGCATATATTGATCCAACAGTTCTTGGAAAGGTGTAGGAATGCTACTGGTCTCTTGTTATTTTATTAAATGGCACCATTCATGCAATGATTTTGTTTATTTAAAGTAATCTGTCAGAATGGCTAACTGTAGTTTATACTTTCAAAAGTTCTTGTAATATAGGCATAATTATCCTAAACAGGAATGGTATTCCAAGACTCCACCACTTTTGTTACACAGTCTGTGGTGAATGGCAGTGACAATTATTTATGAAAGTCTGATCCTAACAAATGGTAAAAATGCAACCATAATAACATTTTGTGTTTTTAAACATGTGCTTTTTAAAAAGTCTATTTTTAGAACAATGAATATGATACTTGGAAGGAAAAAAGGATAAATTACTTCTAAGAAATAGATTTTAAATTAAAGCTTTTTAAAGTTTGCAAATAGGCTACATTTATTTTAACCTTTGTCCCCTGCCAGGGTTCCACTTTTAGCTTGGCAGGCATAAGAGGAGTTTGAGCCTGAGATACTTAGTTTTCTGAAAGCTTGCACAGCACAAGCTAATTTACATGTAGCTCTCTGTGTGTACTGACTATACAAATGTGAAAGAGATATTTCCTGCCCACGTGAGAGATAAGAAAAAAGAGAAAAATAAATTTGTTTTTAATTCTCTGCCTCAATAACTTTTATTTACATCATAGTGTAATGAAGCCCCTTTCACAGATTGTCACAGGAAAGCTCACTGACTAGATGCCCAGAAACAAGCCACACTACTCAAATGGATCATAAACCTGATGGATAGTAACCAATAAAAACCTCATTTCCATTACCTAAGATTCAACCAGAATCAATGCTGCCAATGTGCATTAAGTTTGAAGGCAAAGACATAATTTAATATACTAAGGAAAGCTACCTAGTTCTCACACTGAGAGGTCAAAAGAACTTCATGAATAGGTTAGTTTGCACTGATTTTTTTTTTCAAATTGTGGTCTTATAATTATTAAAACTGTTATGTTCCAAGTTTCTTAAAATACTACATGCTTCATCCATTTGGTACCTAGTATGTTTCTCTTCTTACTTTTAGTTCTATTTATTTTTACTGTCATGTAAGAATTGAAACAGAAGGAAACTAAAGAAATCATCTTATCTGGCCTCTGATTTAAAATTATTTCATCTAATTTAATTCTAATTAATTGGGCTAACATGCAAGTTGACAGTTGCACCCAAATTATCAATGACTATGCACTGTGTAGGACAAACTAAAAACTCTAAGCTTAGCATACCATTTAGAACTCTCTGATATCCGGCTTCATTGTTCTTTGTCAAATATACTCCCTTTCAAACAGTTTCAGACAAACTGAAAGTTAGCTATTCCCTTATTTCATCCCATACTTTTAAATCTAAATTCTCATGTTGGCCTCCACTACACCTTTTCCATAACTATATATTAAAATAATATTTTTCCTTAAAGGTCCAATTCAGGTGTCACTTCAAACACTCTCTGATATCCTTCCTCTTCTGATATTTCTTCCTCTTTGAATTTCTTCTAGTGTTTAGTCTAGAATTTTATTTTTCCCTCATCACATTTATGCTTATTCTTTGCAGTTATTTTGGATATATTTCTTATCTCTTTTAGTCTTTAAGCTGCTCAAAGACAGATGTAGTTGTCTTTCATCTATTTATCCGTAGTCAAACACAATATATAGAAAGTGAAAGATGTTTAATAGTTATTAATTTAAGTGATTGGAATAAGTAAAGTGTTCAAAATATGGCCACCAGGAGTTCTTTTCTTTTTTTCTTTTACTCTGTGTGTTTGTTGGCATATCTAGTACCTGGCAGAGAAAACTAATTATAAATACTTGTTGATTAATTAACTCTAACACTAACAGGATGTGCAAACCAAGGAAAGTTCTATTATCTGCTCGGCTTTTAATTTCCTCATCTTTTAAATGAGGAGATAAGATGAGATGGTTCACAGGACAAGCTGGCAATAGGGTACATTAAAAAGGGTGCCCAAAATACCATTCTTTCATACTCAATTGTAGGAAATAAATGCCTATTAGACACTTAAGGTTTTAAAAAAAATGACCTTGACATGCAACTGGGTGCAATACAAAGAGTAATGAAAAGAATGCCTGTTGTATGTCAATTACTGGTTATTTCACTTGTTTGAGCCTCAATTTTTCCCCTAATCTCTAAAACTGGGATAATAAGATTTAGACTCTGTACCTCCCATGGCTTTCATAAAGAAAACACTTTATAAACTTAATGTTTGTGCATGTCTAGAATGTTTAATACATATTGTTTCTATCAATATATAATTCCATATTAGTTTCTGCTGTTAAAACTCTTACACCCAAATTTGGTAATTTATTTATTCCAAGTGGTCACTTGATGTACATAGACTCTGACTTAGGAATCTAACTCAGAACCTGAATTTACTTTTCATTTCTGCTTGGCAAATAAATAGCACATCATTCAGAAACATTTAACAAACCAGCAAACTGTGCTCTAACGTGATAGAAGCTCTATTAGGAAACAATAAGACTTCAACTGTAGTCCCTGAGGCTTCCCAGGGTCCTAATTCATGAGATTTTTCTCTAAAGTAACCTTTCAAAGTCATCCACAAATGTTCTTATTCTAGATCATACTGTCATCTGACCTTTGTAAACTTAGACACAAAAGAAAATAGAGAAAGGAAGATGCTAAAAGAGATACAATCATACATTTCAAAATGCAGCTATATCCCAAAGCTACAGATTCTCCCATGACCTATAAAAACTCAATGCAATTTTGATTCCTTTCTGACAATTATCCATATATGTTATATTTTTTCTTATACATCTAACATAGTATTTTGTTTAATAACTGCTCCAAGTTAGAACAATCAGAAAATGTAAATTGTGACAGAAAACTTAGAAAAAATAATGGTTATGAATTGAGATGTGGGGAGAGGGAAAATAAGTTGATAATAGCAGAGATACAACTTATATATATATATATGTACATATACATACACACACATATATATATATATATAATGTCATATTTCCATAAAAATATGAAGGCATCTTCAGTCCCCTAAAACTCCTTCCATATTTTAGATTTCCATGAGATGCTGTATTTTTTAATTTGCTCTGAGATATTGAATGTCCAATCTAATTAAGTGGTGATAAGTTTTAATAGCAGCATTATCAGATAATACCAGGGGTCCATTAAGAGACCTTACTATAGCTCTCAGTCTCTTGAGAAAAAAGGCAATAAAATAAAGACCATTAGAATTTCCAGATACTGTTGACTCCAACATTTTGATAGAGGGACAAATAAAGATGCCGAATATTAAGGAGTGCATGAAAGTCTATACTAGGGCTTTCACTTCAGAACAAACATCTTTCAAATAACTTAGAAAATTTGCAATACTTCTTTCAAAATAAAAAATAAATCTCTTGATGCAAAGTAAGAGTGCCCAAAACCATTACAGGGATACTCTTCACTATGTTTGCAGGTTGGAATCCATACCTAAATTACATTCAATTTGATTATCTTTAGGAAAGTTGGATTTGTTCAGATAAAGTAAATACTGACCTCAAAGTTCATTCAAATCTCTAAATAACCTCAGATGAGCTACTTTTGGTACTCAGACGAACTAATTGAATGAGTTCCAAGATACTGCTCATTCACCTTTATAATTTGTGATTCAACCAGGTCATTTTTCACAATGTCTAATGGAGATTGTCAGATCTCACACTCTGAATAAACATGTAACCACCACTACCACCACACCACCCCACCACTCCCAGGAAGATTAAAATAAATTCTTTAATAACATATGACTAACAGGCACAAAAATTTGTTTTATTCCTTTTGGATTGATAAACTAAAAATGAATCCTAGAGATGAGCTACTGTATTTTGATGAGGACCCCACTTAAATCATGAGGAGTTTGAGACATAAACATTCTGATAGGCAAAGGAAATGGTTTGAAAAGAAAAGCTCAAAAAGCATTTTAAATAAATGACTAAAAAATGAGATTTCCCCAAAGACAAGAGAGCTGAATTCTCTGAGGGAAAGACAGCTATTTGTCCACCAAGGAATAAGACTGTTAACCTGCAGGTTCCAAGAGATAAGGAGTCACTCAGTAAAGATAAGAGAAAGAGGAAAACAGTGTACTAATAAGTGCTTTATAAATACTATCTCATTGGATCCTTACAGTCCTGAAAGGATGATGCTTTATTTTTCCCATTTTACAGTTGAGGAAACTGAGGTTTAAGTGCCTTACCCAGGGTCACACAGATAGTGGGTGTCAAAAGTAATATTGGAACTTATGTCTCCCTGTCTCTAAAGTGCTTTATCCACTATGCTCTCTTGCTGACTAATAAAACTGTATTATTAAGATTCAACTATATAGACATACCTTGGAGATACTGTGCATTCCATTCCAGACAATCATAATAAAGTGAATATCACAATAAAACAAGTAATTTTTTTTCTATTTCCTAGTACATATAAAAGTTATGTTTATGCTATACTGCAGTTTATTAACTGTGCAATAGCATTACGTCTAAAAACACAATGTATATACCTTAAGTACATATTTTATTACTAAAATATTCTAGACACATCTGAACTTTGGGTGAGTTATGATCTTTTTTGCTAGTATAGTGTCTTGCCTAGATGTTGAAGGCTACTGGCTGATCAATGTGGTTTTTGCTGAAGGTTTGGGTGACTGTGCCAATTTCTTAAAATAAGAGAACAATGAAGTTTGCCATACTAATTAACTCTTCCTTTCACAAACACTGAGAGGTCATTGTAGGATTATTAACTGGATTAACTTCAATATTGCTTAATAGAGAGGCCCAAGGAGAGGGAAACAGTGGAACAGTTCATACACATGAAACATTTGTTGATTATTTGCCTTTTTATATGGATGTGGGTTTTGGCACCCCAAAACAATTGCAGTGATAACATTAAACATCACTAATCGTAGACCACCATACAGATATAGTAAAAAAGTTTGAAATATTTGAGGATTATCAAAATGTGACATATAGGCATGATGTGAGCACATGATATTGGAAAAATGGTGCCAATAGACTTGCTTGATTCAAGTTTTACACAAACCTTCATTTTGTGATAAAAACTAAACTA
This sequence comes from Petaurus breviceps papuanus, assembly GCF_028583685.1. Taxonomy (NCBI): domain Eukaryota; kingdom Metazoa; phylum Chordata; class Mammalia; order Diprotodontia; family Petauridae; genus Petaurus; species Petaurus breviceps. The sequence continues at coordinate 3,682,177 of NW_027186349.1, read as the reverse complement.
AACTAAACCGCATTGTGAAACACAATAAAGGGGGGAGGGGCGGAAGAGGTATGTCCATATTGTAAAGTTCTGGTTACTTAGGCTAGTGTTTTCCTAAGAAATTAAGTCATACTCAAAACTTTATTGGTCCAGGAGAGTAAGACAAACCAGTAAGATAGTTTTCCTTGCATTATTGCATAAAAAGCCAGCAAGTGAACTGAGCTATTAATGTTCCTTATGTTTGACAAATGGTCCACTGTCTTATAAATCAATACACCCTCCTGATTTGGCCTGCCTCCCTGTAGAGATGAGTAGTTGTATCCAGTTAAATCCTGCAATATCTTTGCTAAATGTCCTTCCTATGCTGTTTTTAAGTAAACTAAAGTTATTAAGTATTACATGGTCTACCAGTGTCTTATTTCATTGCAATCTCTAGTCTGAATTATGGTACTGGATTAAGGACTGGCTCAGAATACCACATGTATTGATTCAGGAATGGTATGATGTAGTATATGTAGTAAACGGCCAATCTGGAATAAGGAACATGTGGGGATCAGACTTTATCTCTGCTTACACTGACTTTAAGCCTCTATCTCACAGGTACCCCTCCTTTGAAAGACACTTAGCACTCTAGATTTAAGTTCAGGAGGAATATACCCATGCTACTTACCTTATAGGATTTTTGTGAGGTGAAAATGACATAATTTATGTAAAGCACTCTGCATACTTCAAAGGAGTGTTTCAATTATTTACTGACCTGCATTTTATTTTCTTTCCTCTCTAAGTGAATTCAGGATAAAAAACCTGAACTAGAGGTAGAGGAAATGGAGATTTACCCCACAATGGGAATTGTTAAAGGAACATTAGCAACAATTTTATTCCTATAAGGAAGAAGTTAGGGTCGAGCCTGTGGTGCAGTTATAGCCAAATGTAGCCAGTGAAAGGAGCCTAAGAATGAAGGAAGAACAGCCTCCATTTGGGGAGGCAATTTCATTACCAATGCCATTGACACTGGGTAAAAATAGAGCTTAGGGGAATCCAAGTTCTAATTCAGACTATTGAGAGAGAAAGACCCCTGTCCTTGACTGCTTATGAAATGTAACCTCATTGTGAACAGACACCATGACACTCTGTCTGGAGAGAGTCAGCAGTCCAGGGTAGTAGATTAGAAGGTCCTTCCCACTCCTACTAGAGGTGAATCACTAGGAAAGGGGACCTTCAAGTAAAGGGCAAAACAGTAGAATATAGTGCCTCTACTTCCATTAGAGGGCCCCACATTCCTGAGACATTTCTTTCTCGCTGTTCAAATGATCTTGTCCTTTACCTAAATTCCCTGATCCCTGTCACACTACTCCAATTTGACAATATGTTTTTTTCAAAGCTTTCTTAAGGACCAGCCTTGAACCTAGGGTTTGAAAAAAGAAGACCAAAGCCAACATGCTAATGGTAACACTTTGAGGTATTGACTATCAAGGATGATCTAGGCCTAGGAGTTTTTGATGTCTTTCTGAAGGATCTGCTCCAGAGAGAAGTGGTAGGAGGAGGGGAAGTTTCAGATTGTTCAAGACAGGAAAGAACCAGGCTTTCTTGAGGATGTGGGCACTGCTTCCATCGTGACGTTGTTGTTTTGTTGTTTCCTTTGTTTTGTTTTTACCTCTAAGTTTTGCTGTCTTAGGCTACTTAAAGTATCTTGTGGGTGGAAGTGGGGGAAGTAGTGAGCTGGATATTACAGGACACCGCAAGAACTGAGAGATCTTACATGCTAGTTAGTCGTAAGTCCTAACTAGAGATCAGAAACATGAGTGAAGAGCCCCTGAAAGGACTGGGATGCATTCCTCTTAGAGGAAAGCTGTATCAACAGTCTGACTGAAAGAGTAGACAAATCAAGAACACAAGGTTCTGACTGCTTATGTGACAAGAACTCTTTTTTCCCACTGTAAAATGATATAGTTTGAAATGGTGATATTTAATTTCCTTTTCCTCTCTAATATTCTGTTTGTGAAAGGTAACCTCCATTTTCTTCTACCTCTATTCAACCTCATTTAAAGTACAATTTGAAATAGCCTTTTCTGTAACCTTGGATATTACTTTCCGTCTCTGGTGCTGCCTCAGTTTCCTCCTTGAGACCCCTTAAACTGTTACCATGACACCACATATTCATGTATACATATATGTATGAGTATACAAGTATTTATGTCATATAGGCAAATACATGCCATATGTATGTGTTTATGTATGTATGTACATGACACAGATGTACCACTCTGTATTGATTCCAATATTATTATACCTTCTGCCCCGTCTTCCTTTTACCTTCATTCTATATCCTATTCCCCCTCCCATTAGTTGGAAGCTCCTTGTGGGCAGGAATAGTATTTCTTTTTTCATTTGTATCCCAAACACTTAGCATAGTGTCTGACAGTACTTTTGTACAGAATGGCATGAGCAGGATTGCTGTTTGTTTGTCCTTGGTTTCAAAGAGGACCAATGACATCATAACGTGTTGTCCTGACTTGAGCATGAATTATATTTAAGTTAGGCAGTTGCACAAAGTTGTCAGTCTCACATTTCTTCCATTCATTGAAGTCCAGATGCAAGATAAAAGTCAGGACTGCTGGCGATGACCCAGGAGGCAGTGAATGACCTTGGTGTCTGTGATATCTGACCAAGCTCTAAGCTTTTTGCAGTACCTGCTTCAACCACATTCATGGCTGTTAGAACAAATTGTTCTCATCTGCTCCTTCTGTGGGGGTAAGTCTTCACATGCTTGGGGTAGACATCTTTACTAACCAACAAGTTTAAGACCTATTGGTCATAGTCAACCTGGTTCAGACCTTTTTCTGAGAAGGTTTTACCTGGCTGTGTCCATTGCACTTGATATAGCTACTTGGAGCCACAGGTGAAAGTTGTGCAAAGGCAAACACCAAATATGGATGAGCAGCCCTTAAAGAGCTCAGCAGCCCCCACACCCGAAGTGCTAGTCCTCGCTGAAGACCCTATGTGCCCCTGGATAGAGGCATGTTATGGACTGAAGAATTATTTGCTATTCTCCTGTAGAGAACTATAGAAAATATCCAGATAGAATTAGCACTGCAGTGGTATGGTATTTGTTTACTCATTTCATTAATTCATTGTTTTTTTTTTGTTTATACCACAAAAGAATTGTACAATTTAGAATTATTAAATTAAGTCACTTAAAACTTATATTAAAAAAAAACTCCGTGAATCATAAACACAACAAAATAAAAACACAAATAATCTGACTATTGGTGGCAATAAGAGTTTATTATTAAAACACACACACACACCTGATATTTTCAGTCTTCTTTTTATTGCCATCTTTCTTGCTTGAGCCTTAAATATCCATCTGTTAACTTTGATTAATTGGGCTTCTCAACAAACTTTATTTAAGGAGGTTTTATCCTCCTCTGTAGTTTGTTGTTTAATGAAGTGTTACTCATCATAACCTTCTGCCTTTTAATAAGATTTTATAAATGACTCCATATACTAAGCTAATGTTGCCCTTGGCACCAGAGCTCTTCATGTGCAAAGTAAGACTAGTGTTTGTTGATTAAGGTACTTTTTAGGTTCTCTCAGTTCTCCTTATTATGGCAACTGACATACTGCTGATGCTTTATGAAACTATTATAATTTATCATAAGTAACTTATTTAAATAGCTCCACTGTTTTAATAACATGTCATATTTTAATCACATTAAGAATGTCTTCTATTTTTATTAATTTTTATCCTTCCTTCATCAATAGTCTGATTCTACATAGAGAGCTGATTAGGGAAAGATTGAAATATCAGTATGGAGTAGATTCTTATCTGTCAAAGTATAATCAATCTCATTATTTGCATTACTATTATTTGTTCATTACATGCAGCACCTTATGATTTTTTTTAATAAAGTCTTCATTAGGTGTGAGCATGAGGTTTCTCTGTACTCTTTATATCTTGGCTTCTGCATTTATGGTTTCTGCCCCATATTTTCCAAAGTAATTTTTAGCCATCTTAGTTTCACCTTGGCACTGAAGATCATAGTGTATTTAGATTTGAGTTCTTAATAAAATATCTCTAGTTATTTATCTTTCACAACAGATGCTGTGTCCAACTATTTTCACGATAGTCTCATTCAAATGCTTATCATGAGAACTGGAATGTTAAATGAACCAATATTTCCTGAAATATTGTCTCTTGTTTTTGGATGCTGCAAACTCCCTTACTGAGGGAGTTTGAAAGAGAACCTGTGGGCATTTAAATGTATTGTCCAGATGAAGGACTGAACAAATTGTGATATATTAATTTAATGAACACTATTGAGCTGTAAGAGATGATGAAGGGATGGTTTAATAAAAAAGAATTGAGAAAACCTGTATGAACTGATGCAAAGTGAAGTGAGCAGAACCTAGAGAATTTATACACTAAGACCAATATTTTAAAGATAATCAAGTATGAAGGACTTAATAACTCAGATTAACCCAATAATCCATCACAATTCCAAAGGATAATGAAAACAAAACACACAATCCACCTCCAGATAGAGAAATTAT
>NW_027186349.1:3610340-3677544 GCF_028583685.1 Petaurus breviceps papuanus | reverse complement strand
GAGTGCAAATAGAAACATATTCTTTCTTTTTTTTTTGGGGGGGGGGGTAATGGTGGTGACTGTGGCTAATTCAGAAATTCTCCCGTGCATTACTATGCATAGTTGCAATAGGTTTTGTTTTTCTTGCCTTCATGTTGGGTGGTGGAGAGGAAGGAGAAGAGAGAAAAATTGAAAAAAAAGATTAAAAAATTCTCTGTGCTTAAAAAACAACAGTATGATCTAACAACTGTGATTTTAGCACATTTTACTTCCCCTTTCAGTTAGCCTTCCACTGTCACTTCAGGGATAAAAGTGAAGAATCCAGGACTTAGTGTCTTCCTATATTTTTATTTGTTTCATGGGTCATTATGTCAGAAGAACTCATCATTGAGTAGCCAGAGTATGCTTTTATGAGCTTTTCCTCATTTACTTAGAATGTGCCTTAGTGCCTTGTGTTTGAATTGACCTATAGGAGTCATCCCTTGGAACATGTTCAGGTTTGTTATTCTTGGTTGCAGTCAATTATATAGGAACTTTGGGGCCTGCTTTTAGAATGTGTGACTCTTACTCAGAGACAGAAGAGCTGATGATTCAGTGGATATAAAAAAAGAGAATGTTCACCCTCTTCCTCAGCCTTGTTTTATGGCTATGAATCACGACAGAACTGTTTTGAGCTGCTTCTCAAGTGTCATGTGGGAAAACTGGATGCTTGCCGTAAGGCCCCATATATCCTCTATCTGACCATGAGCACATGGCATCTTAACTACATTTCCTGCTTAGGTAACCTGGAGCCTGGATTTGAGAGTCCTCTCTCTTTTTTAATAAGTCCCTTTGTAGGTTTAAGAGTTCCGGGGGTCATATTAGGTGGAAGCTGAATGGCAGGAGGGTGTAATTTCCTGGCAATTTGTACAAAGGATGATCGCCAACAAGAGAATTAGACCTTTCAAAATATTCTCTTTGTATTTCTCTTTTTGTGTACAAAGGAACACTATTTCCATGAATAATTCATGATGTATATTGAGGATCTTTCTACTCTCCCCTTCTGGAGACAACTATGAACCCCAAACCAAGTTATAAGTAAAATTGTCTCCAGAATGCTAGGGAAGTTGTTTAAGAACCTGAAGTGTGTGAAAAAGGGGAGCTAATCCCTCTCCCCATTTAAAAACCAGGATCTCCAGGAACAAACTGATTTAATTATACATCCAGATACATAATAAGTCAATCAACACATTTTTTATCAAGCTCCTACTATGTGCAAAGTTGTTGGAGATCCAAAGACAAAATTAAAAAAAAATGTTCCATGTAATCTCTTCTAACAACATTGCTTACCCATATTGAATATAAAGTTTAGCTGAACCTTTCCCAAGATCCAGTCAGAGCAAAATAAAATTTGAAATTGGGTTAAATTTCCCTCTAAAAATTACCCTACTATACTTTTATTGAACGTTTTAAAATCAACTCTCCTAAAATTCAACATTAATTCCTCCAAGATTTATTAAGGGATTACTATTGATAATGCACTGTAATGGGTCCTGTGGTAATAAGGATTTCTAAAATGGTACTTTTTGTGCTTAAAAATATTACTATTGGCAAACACTGAAATAAACATAACTAATAAAAACTAGCATATGATGAGACAACAAGAGAATTCCAGAAGTATCATTAAAAACTGCCTGAAAAGGGATAGAGTTTCATTTGGGAAACAGGCATAGAAATATACGTGAAAGCACATGTAGATCTCTTCTGATTTATCACTCATTCTAAGGGAGAGTGGTCATCATTCTCCCTTTTGTGTTTGTTTCCCCATCTTTATAAAGAAAGTTACCACTCTCAGCAAGGCTGATTCTCAGAAAGAAAAAAAAAGTCACAGTATTTCCCTGGACTCATGAGCCTTTCCACCTTCATAGGAATTTTGAGCAAGAATGCAGCATGAATATTTTCCTCATTGAAACTAATTTTCTTTCCTTTTCTTTTACTGTTTGAGGAAGTGCCCTCTAGTACCAGTAGAGAGATCCCCAATAGGACAAACATTGTCTTTGCCAAGTTAGTTACATTCAGGGAGTAAAGAAAAATTATCGCTGACTTGGGGAGGGAGAAGGCAGGGAGTCCTGGCATTATTACTAGTCTTTGATCTTCACCAGGCCTTACTCCCCTGCCTTCCTTATGTAATGGCAAACAAAGAAATACTTAATGCCTTGTTTCAGCTATTTAGTTGACACCTTGTTTCAGTTTAAGTTTCTTTTGAGATTTGCCCATGATTGTATCAAGTCTTTGTTGAGAAGCAGAAGTTGTGAACCCCACAATTTGTGAACCCTAGAACTTGTGAACTCATGGAGTTGATGCAACAGGAAGCGGTGGAGCTAATGACAATATATAAGCAGAGGCCCAGCCTGGAGAGGGCAGAACTGAGAAGAACTGAAAAGAGAACTCTTGTGGCAGCAGAGTTGAGGAGAAAACTTGTGGTATCCTGGCGCTCTATGCTTGTCTGTGTTGATTTTTGTTTGTGGTACTTTGAACAGAAGCCTAGAGACCTTACTGAAACCCTGAAAGAAGATTTTCTGGTTGTCTGTTCACAGAAAACCTGGAGGAGGGTTTTAGAGGTCCTCAGACTTTACTGATGATTTGTGTTGACCTCTTGGACCTTGTTTGTGGGTCTGTGTTGATTTCACAGTCAGATAGTGAATTAATGATGGTGCCAACAATGTGTATGAATATTATTGTGGCTCTGTTAAGCTTTGTCTTCCCAGAAACAGGAACTGTGAAGGACTTGAGGTGGACTGGACACTGTGCGCTTCAGTGTGGAATAGGAACTGGAGGAGCAAATGGACAAGGAGCTGGATGAGGAACTGAAAGCTGACTGCCTTTGTATCCAGGTGACAGCTGGGTATATTTGGGTAGGAGTGGGACCATGGAAGAGGAACCATGGAAACTGAGAGCCAGCCTTGAGTCAAGATGAAAAGACTTGAGTACTTAATGCTGACTGAGAAGATTATGATTCACTGTGACCTAGGGGTGGAGAACTTTGACCTTTGTACTCTGTGTCCCTTAAGGAGCTCTGCTCCTTAAAGATGATTGAGTTAAGGACTTAATGATATCTTTGGTTTAAAACTATGTGACTGCTTTGGTGAAAACAATGTGGCCACTTTAGTGATAATTTGCTATGCTATAACTTTGGGAATGCTGTACTTGATTTCTGTCAATGTTTTGTCTTAGTTTGTTACTGAATAAATAGAGAGTATACTGTACTATATAATCAGAATCTTGAAGCTGTTCACCGAAGCAGTCCTCGCTTGGTATTACACCTTATGTCCATTCCCTTTTCATTTTATGTAGACTAGAGAAGCAGAGCTGTCATCTCCATTCCCAGTCAGCTCCAGGGATGTGGAGGACTTCAGACAATTAACTGAGGTACCTGTCCCTTTTCCCTTAAACAAAAATGATTACTCTCCCAATCAAATATTTGGGAAAAAAGAATTAAATTGTATACTCCCCCCCCAACCTAAATACACATGTAACCTATGGGATTTAATCCATTTGTTAATTCTTTTACTCTAAGTGTGATTTTTAAAAACACAAGGAATTACTGAAGGAAAAGTGTGTAATATTAGGAGCCTTGCCCATAATTGAAGCAAAAAGTTTGAAGCATTTACTTGTGGAAACATGCCCAAGTCATAACTTTTCTTGGCCTCAATTACCACCGCCACCAAAACAACAGCAAATAAAAAGAAAAAAAAATAGTGAATGTATAATCCATGATGACCTGTACAGCCTCTTTCTGTTGAGAGTCTAAGATCTTAAACAAGGACAAAAAGTTTGATGAAGGTTGTCAAAGGTGAAAAGAGATGAAAATTCAAAGTCAGTTGTTTTTTTTATTCTGATGAGCTATCACACATTTTCTTCTTTTATTCATTCCTTTGACATTATTTTTTTTTTCTCAAAGTTTTATAGAATCATTAGCTTCTGAATGACCAAATCTAATTTTTAATGAATTACTTTTTTTCAGTGAAAGTTTGTACCTTCTTTCCATGGCCTATTCTGCTTTATAAGGAGTTCTTTTATTCATTGATTTTTTTGTGTCTATTTTACCACTATTTTATTTTTAAAGTTATTTTCTTCAGTAATTTTGTACATCTTTTATAAAGCTATTAATTTTCTTTTCATAATTTTCTTGAATTACTCTTATTCATTTTTCCTATTTTTTTCTCTACCACTCCTATCTCATTTTTCAACTCTGTCAGAAAATCTGGTCAGATTTGGGTCCAATTAGTATTTAGTGTTTTGCTTTGAGGCTTTGTTGTAGTTGTTTTCACAATGTTTTCTTTGTCTGAGTTCCTTCTTGGTCTTTTCTGCCATTATAATTTTTTTTTTAAGCAATCCGGGTTAAGTAACTTGCTCAAGGTTATAAGGCCAGGTTTTTCTGGGTTTGTTCTAAGTGTCTGAGCCCAGGATTCGATCTCCAGGTCATCCCGACACTGGAGCCGGTGCTCTTACTCGCTGTGCTACCTGGCCACCCCTTTTGTTTTGTTTTTAATGGTCAGATTCTTTTGTTGTTGTTTGCTCATTTATTTTTTTTTGTTTTTTAGAGGGCAATTGGGGTTAATTGACTTGCCCAAAGTCACATGGCTAGTAAGTGTGTCAAGTATCTGAGGCTGGATTTGAACTCGGGTCCTCCTAAATCCAAGGCTGGTATTCTATTCACTGCACTACCTAGCTGCCCCTGCTTGTTCTTTTTTTTCAGTCTATTTCTTTACTTTGAACTTTATGTTAAAGTTGGGCTCTGCTCACCTGGGCATAGGTAGGGAGGAATTATCCTAAGCTCAAAAAAAAAATGGTTCTGCTTTGGATCTACCATCACTTCAATGTGAATCTCCATCCACAGGTATAGATGATATCCCATCCAACTCTTTGTAATTACAGTGTTTCATGTCTTGCACTATAGAAAGCCCAGGAAAGGTAGATTTTGTCTAGAGAAAAACTCATGTCTCTCTCTTTCTTTGTGTCTCCCTTTCTTTGTCTCTATTTATCTTTATTTATAATGTTTCTAAACACACATGTATGTATATATTCATATGTGTACATTTGTATGTAGGTAGATAGATATTTCATGCAGCATTAAGGATCACTTTTGTATATGGAGTTCCCACTTTTTTACCCACATAGTTCATCTATTACACTATGTCTTACAAGCAAACTGCCTTTTATTATATGTTATCTATTTATACCTTTTATCTTTCTACTGTCCTTAGAGTAACCTGAAATTTTAATTGTTTTCTGATCTTGTGCTATTCCATGACTTTTAGCCATATATATGATCACCAGGAAAAATTTTGATGCTGAAATGAGAAAAGAGGAAATATTTTTAGGCAGGTCATCAAAACCACCTTGACCTTCATCTCCTTTATCAATATCTTTGCTCAGGAGTCCTGGGAATAGTAGTGTCCCTCTTCTTGTCCCTCCCTCCAACCACCAGATTCTTATTTGCAGCCCACTTCATGTAGTCATTATTGTGGGGGAAATTAGGGAGAAGAGAATGGCACTCATCATCACCTGAAATAACTCCTGACCAAATGCTACCAACTAGCAGATGGGTACAAGAGGCCTACTTCTACTTTTTCCCAGACCTTATGGCCATCATCCAGGGAAACAACTCATATAACAAGGGAGACAGCCACCCTCACTAATTGTTAACCAACTTTTTAACCAACCAAGCCAACTTGAATGAAGCAGTGAAAGACTGACAAGATAAATGCCAGGCAAGTCAGATGACCATAATCTTGACTGCCATCTCCCAACTAGCCCCAGTGGAGACATCCTAGAATACAGATACAGAAACACACACACACACACACACGCATGCACGCACACAACCTGCTTTCATCCCATACTTTTCACCCATAACTGAAGGAAAAATTATTGTGGAGAAGGGCCCCCCTTCCACAAACAATAGCATTCTAACTGCCACCAACAAGAAAATGCTTATGAATTACCTGAGAATTGTAGTGCCTGCAAGAATACCACTTGTGTTTCTAGCCTAACTGTCATGACCTTCATACATACATGTAGGCACTCTTATGGGGAATGGGACAACTGGGGAAAAACTGCTACCCACAGGGCAAGCAAGCCAGACTAGTCAAAACATCAAGGCACTTTGAGGGAGAGGATGCAGTCTGTGACAAGCAGGTCTTACCATTACCATCATTTTGACCTTCATATGCTCTAAGACCTCAGTGGAAGCATCCCAGAATCCTGAATCTATGAGCTTTGAGGATAGTAATACTTTCATCCTAGAACTACCTCTTCAGTCATCATTCTTGGAAGAAACTCCTGTGGAGATGCAGCCTGGTAAGTGCTGCTTCTGGCGTGTTAGTCTAATCTATTCAAGACCCATAAATGAAGGACCACTGAAAGTCCTTGGTACTGTCAAATGCTTCAACATTATTTATGATATAATTTTATCAGGGCAAAGGACACAAAGGAAGGGTCATTAGCATTTGTTTCACTAATGCACCCAAAGGACCATGGGACCTTTCTATATGATTTGCAGCTAAAACATTACATTTATGTAGATTCCTCCATTAGTATGTGAGTTCTTTGAAAGTAGTAACTGTTTTACTGTTCTCCTTGTATCCTCAGCATTTAAATAGTACTTTGAATGCAGAAAGACTATTGGCTTCCCTGTAGCGCTTAATCATGAGACTACAAAGTTGTGAAAAGCTTGCTTATTCTCCCATTTCTTACTTCCAGGAAAGGCATCTTTAATGTTTGCAAAAATCATTCAACTTAAGATTTTATGAAGAAAAATTACAGAAATTGATATCTGTTAATGTCTTTCCACTCACTTTTCTTCAGTAGCATTATTTTTTTGTATTCCTTTTTGGAATGTTACCTTCTCTGAAATATTATGAAAGTATATCCCTAAATATATATAAAACTATATCACTCCAATTGCAATTCTTATTCTATATATATTTTGCCAAGACCAGCTACTCTCCTGACTTTATGTTCTCCAGGGTACTGTCAAATTCTCACATAGCACACTGGATACCAAAGTGGGAATTTCTAAATATAATGATGCTAGTACATGCAGTCCAATTCATGTAGTCGTTATTAGGGGGAAAATCTGGGAGAATAGAGCTACATTCATCATCATTCATCAAATTTTGTGTATGTATGTGTATACATCTGTAAAACATGATGATATATATGTACATGCACACATTTTTTCTCTCCCTTCAGTTTAAATACATAATTTCATAAGCATAAAGAAAGAACAAAGCTGAAAAACTTGAACAAAGATGAAAATTAGCCATTCTTCTATAACAGATCATCTCACAGAATTGCCTGGGGAATTGAGAAATTTAATGACTTGCCTTCTAATCTCACAGTTTAATATGTCAGAGTCAGGCCTTTGAACCCACTTCTAACTGAACACAAAGACATTCCTCAATACAGTAATTCCTACTGTCTCTCAAAGTATCATTACTTTAAAAAAAAACGTATTATAAAAAACACGTAAACATATCAGTAAACCTATTCATTTGTGTTTCTATAAGCAGAATCTACTCATAGCCTTCCTTATCAATTCTGTCATGAGAATAGCTATTAACTTTTCTACTTTCAATCTCATGATTTGGAATAACTATTTAATACATTTAAACTTCTTAAACCCATAGTTATGGAATCAATATCTTTACTTTTGGTTACTTTCCCTTTAGGGGGATCTATAGGTTAAATAAATCAGATTGTAGCTATTCTAATCATACTGATTATGTTTTTGCCTTTATCTTTACTTCTAATTTGGTATTTTATTGACCTTTATTCTAAACCCTAGATAGCATGAATATACAGACCATGATGTTGAACTGATTAAGTTCATAGTCAGTCATTTCTTTTAGTTAATATATGCCCAACTTTATTTTCTAAAAAAAAAAAAATTCAATCATCACTGCCTAACTTTAGTTTTGTAAAATGTGTTTATTAAATACTTTCACAAAGCTTATATAGATCTTTACAGAGAGGTCTAGAAGGCTTCCTCTGCATATTGATTGATCCTGAACCATATTTTCCAAAAGCATTTTGTGACTTCTGAGCAGTCTCTAAATTTAGTTACAATAATTTTAATAGCTAATATATAATTCTATAAGGCTTAAAAAGGACGTGACATATATCATTTTATCTTCACAACAAAGTTAAGACGTAGTGCTGTTATTTTCCCCATTTTTTTAGATAAGAAATCTGAGACCTGGAGAAGTTAAATTACTTGCTATGGTCACTAAGCTAATAAATGTCTGGAATAGATTTGAACTCAATCCTTCTTGACCTTATATTTTCAAAGTCCAGCTCTCTAGCCTAGAGATATTATGGAGGCATAAACTAAACACTTTTTTATTCTGTCCTCAATCATTATCTCATATAATTAGAGAGACAGTGCGGTATATTCATTAGAGCTTTCAAAATTCAATCAAAGACATACTGGTTTGTATCACAATTCTATGTCTACACTAACTATGTCCATGACCTAGGATAGGTCATTTAACCTTTTCATATTTCAGTTTCCTTATCTGAAAAAAAGAAAAAAAAAGTGATAGCAACTAGTTGTAGCACTATCATGATGTTAAAACTATTTAATGTATGAAAACTGCTTTATAAATGATAAAACATTATATAAATGAAAATTAAATGATTATGCCTATATGTGGTCAGTGATGATCATTTTATGGTATGTTAATAGTGCAAATAAATTCAATCACATACACATCTTCATGAGTATAGATACAAATGCATTATGTACATTCATAATGTGTATTTTACATGTGACTTTAATACTGAAACTACATGTCTATATGGAACAAACCTGAGATAGTTGCTTAAATCACCACTATGTCAACCTTCAGTTCACATACCTGAAGTTAGTTACCAAAATTTCAATTTAGTGAGAAACAATTAATTAAGGAATTTATTCCTGTGAACTCAAAGCTAAATTGCAGATAGTATATTATGACTTAATGACCTTCCTTAAAGCAATTCATTAAGCAGAAGGTACAAAGTGACATAGGCCTAATGTAGTTCCTATTATTTTAATTTGACATGTCCTATTTAAAATAGCTCCATGACCCATTTTAAAGATGATTGAGAAATGTCTAAGTCATTCACTATTCCTATTCATTCCCGATAGAATTCAGTCTGACACAGAAAAGCTGAGCAAGATTCTTCAATGGTGTCATAAATTTCCATTGAGGGGCACAAAGACTAAACCAAAGGAGGTTCCTTTTATGATGCTAATATCTTTTTACATGAACAGTATTTTTCTAAGATGCTGGAGAATATTAAGTGATTTTCATTGTGGACTTGGTTGCCTATTCAGATTTTATTTTATATTTATACAGTTTCTATCAAATTTATACACACCACAATTACCCCCCCTTTTATATTATTACTTTTATAATTATGACCAAAACGTGCTTTTATACTATGCTAAAATACTTAACCAGCTTTTACTGCAATGTATATGTCAAAGTATTATTAATATTTGCAAAATTCAGACAAAAACTTGGTTATATTAATATCATCTCTTTCCATTAAAATGCTTTGAGATCTTATGCATAGAATATTTTATAAATTAATGTTATTTAAAAATTGTTTAAGTTTTTATGTAAAAAATTGTCTGAATTATCCCTGTTTCTTTACCAATTTAAATCTGGACATTCATCATTGCCATTTTCCGTTAAATCCACTGAAAGAAACTTGCATTTTCCCCCTCAGGATCATCTGTTTTAAAGGATGAAAAGATAATAAGAACCTACCAAAGATATCCTTTTTTTTAATCTTTAGGTATACTTTATTATGTTGGAATGAAGACTTGTGAGAAATAATTTCTCCATAATTTCATCAATCACTGTCTTACTTTACCATTTCTTTAAGAAAGTTTTATAAAATTGACACCAATAAAATAGTACAAAATAAATTAAAAGTCTTATTGGATATGAATTTAGTTAAATCTTATAAAAGCTTACCCCAAAAGATAATTTATTAAAATTAACACTTCTCTTATTAATATGTAGAAATGTATTTGCCTAACATTCAAAAGAAAGGGAAGAGAGGATTCTGGGAAGATGGCTGAGTAGGTCAGAAAACTCCAAGCAATGGAGATTTTCTCCCAAAAAACTGATAAATTAGCACCTCAGGGGGAACAAATTTCAGGTAAAAATAAATAAAAATGGAAAAAAAAACTGAGGTCTTCCTTGGACAATTTGAGATCAGAAGTAAAATCCAGGGTCAGATTTGGTCCCTGTGAAGAATATTTCACATACCTGACATTCAGGCTAGGGTCTGATTTAAAAACAAGCAGGAAGCCCTGTGGTTATTTGGTTTGAGAGGCTGACCTGGCCCCAATCAAAGGAACTTTTATCCCTAGGATAGTGAGGGTAGTTAGGTGTTTGCACCCCAGAAGATTGAGGTACCCTCTACTGACAAGAAACACCAGATCCAGCTGTTCTGCAAATAGCAGCAGGGGTAATAAGGAACCAGCACACACCCACTGAGTACAGCTGCAGTGGGGCAGAAAACCCATGCCTATAAGTACTTACAGGAGGTTGGAGGTTTGGCTTTGATTCTAGGATAGAAGGGAGAACTGAATATCTGAGGCAAGAGGTACCATCCTCCATATCCCAGGGCTAGAGGTGATTACAAAAATTAAGCTATTACCAAAAAAAGAAAAATGTGCAAGCAAAGAAGAAAGAATCCAACCATAGAAAGCTATTGTGGGAATAGAGAAGACTGAGGTTTATCTTCAGAGGAGGTTGTCGATGTAAAGAAATCCTCAGAGTAACATCAAATAGTCACCTGCCGAAAATGAATTCATAGATCTTAACAAAAGACTTTAAAAATAAAGTGACAGAGATGGAGGAAAAACTAAAAAGAAGAATAGTCCAAGAAAAACAAAATGATTATGAAAGGAAAGTCAACCAATTAGAGGAGATCCAAAATCTTAAGGAAGAAAGTGACACTTTGAAAATTAGAATTGGGCAAAGTGAAGCTAACATAATTATAAGAGATCAATAAATAAATAAAAAGAATATGAATAATAAAAAGTAGAAGAGAAAGTAAAACACAAGAAAAAGAGCACATTTGGAGAATAGATTAACAAGAGAAAACATAAAAATAATTGTATTAATCGAAAATTAGGATTAAAAAAGAATCTTGATATGATAATAAAGAAAAATAATTAAAGAAAAGTGTCCCTGAAATATTAGAACAAGCTGGGATGGAGTAGAAATAGAAAAAATCCATTGATCATTTAAAAGAGATCCTATGAGGCAAAGTAATAGGAACACCATAATCAAATTCCCAACCCCCAGCTCAAGGAAAAAAAAAATTAAAAGCAACAAAAACAAAACATTAATTATGATGGTGCAACAATTAGAATCACACAAGATCTACCAGCGGAGACATTAAAAGACCACAGGTCTTGTAACACTACATATCAATGAGCAAAGCAACTGGGACTCCTGTCAAAAATATCATACCTAGGAAAGTTAAGCATAATCCTGAATGACAAAAAAGGATTGTTATTTTATCTGCTATCAGACTTTCAAAACTTTGTTAAAAATATCCTGAACTTAATAAAAGATTTGACATAGAAGTGCCAAGAGAAATAAAAGGTACATACCACAGACTGATTATAAGGGATTCAATAAGGACAGACAGTATACCTTTTATATATGTAAAATGTGAAACATTATGTCTACGATTCTAATTAATAATTGGGTAGCCCATAAGAAAGACTGAGGAAAACATGAATATAACATGAATTTAAAAAGTAAAACCATTTAGGAAGAGTTAAAAAAAAGTAATTATTTTATATATGAATCACATTCAAGAGGAAGAATCAATACAAAGGAATTAGATGGGGGAGGAGGGTTGGTAGTTCTGGTAACCTACTTTCTTCAGGAATGGGCTTAAGAGGGAACAATATGTGTGTGTATATATATATATATATATATATATATATGAGTATAAAATGCTTCTAAATTCAGAAGAAATAAAATGGTAGGGTCATAGGGAGGAAGGAGAGAACAAGGAAAGGATCTTTAGAGGAGAGAGTAAGGGAAGAGGTAAAAGAGGGATATAGAAGGTTGTGTAGATTTGTGGAAATGGGAAGATAGGGGAGGGATCCTTGGAGGAGAATAGGTAAGTAATAGGGGGACAAGGTAGCAGGTACAGTAGAGGAGGCAGGGGCGATAGGAGACAAGAGATCTACACAAACATAAAAACAAAGATCAGGAGTAGAATTTGTTTGTGAAAGTATATGTTTGTATATTTAGGTATATATGTATGTGTATATGTGTATGTATATATCTATAGCCATAGAGAAACATTTCCAAACAGGCTTCAGGGGGAGGAGAGGAGAAAAAAACAAAACAAAGTAAAGTGCACAGCATAGAACAAAAGAAAACTTACAAGGAAATAAAGATGGACAGTTCTCTACACAAAGTGTATTATTTATCACAAAGGTTCTCTTGAAATGAAAATTTACTGTTATATATTTTGAATCCACTTTTATGTTCTGCTATGCACATGTCATGCTCTTCCCTCTTTTTTTCCTTTGTATTTAAGTTCCAACATTTAAGTTTATCAGTGCCTTAGATGGAAATATAAACAATATGCTCATCACATTTGTTAGTGATACAAAAATGAGAAATATAGGGGCAGTCAGGTAGTACAGCAAGTAAGAGCACCAGCTCCAGTGTGGGGATCACCTGGGGATTGAATCCAGTCTCAGACACTTAGCACCCACCCAGAAACAACTGGCCATGTAACCTTGAGCAAGTTACTTAACCCTGATTGCTTTAAAAAAAAAAAGAGAGAGAAATATATTAAACATAATGGATGATGGTATAAAGATCTAAAAAAAAAGGGGGGGGGGTGGCTAGATGGTGCAGTGAATAAAGCACCAGTCCTGGAATCAGGAGGAGCTGAGTTCAAATCCAGGTGTAGACACTTAACATTTTCTAGCTGTTTGACCTTGGACAAGTCACTTAACCCTAATTGCCCTCCAAAAAGCAAAAAAATAAAATAAAATATAAAAAGATCTTTAAAAAATCCTGATAGGCCAGAAATAGACTGTCCAAATATAAAATTCAGTTGATACAAAAAACTTTTGTATTTGTAGCATAAAAAGAAAATGTATTTTTTTTAAGCAATTGGGGTTAAGTAACTTGCTCAAGGTCACACGGCCAAGTTATTTTTGTGTGTGGTGCTAAGTATCAGAGCCCAGATTCGATCCCAGGTCATCCCGACTCTGGGGCTGGTGCTCTTACTCAGTGAGCCACCTGGCTGCCCCAAAATATTTTTCTTAAAAAGGAGAAGTAAATATATGGATTAGTAGATGTTGATGTTCTCTCTGTTGTATTTTGTTGGTATTAATAAAGTCTGAGACTTAAAAAAAGGAAAGGGAAATTAATTTCTATGTGTTAGGAAGAGCCATATTCAAGTCACTTAACTTCAGCTTCTGTTTCTTCATCTGTAAAATAGAGAAAATAATACCACCTACTTTCTAAGATTGTTTTGTGAAAAAAAAATGATATTTGTACAAACATATGCACATTTGTGTATGTATTTTGGCAGATATATATACACACATATGTATATCTATCTATCTGTCTGTCTGTCTGTCTGTCTATCTATCATCTATCTATCTACCTATCCATCTACATCTTTAGTGGGGGTTATTATACCTATGTTTAAAGAGTATAACCTTTATAACTAGCAGGAGGAAAAGTTAGGTCCTTTTCTGAAAATATAAAAAGGACTAAAATAAGTCTGAAGATATGTTATTTGTCCCCCATGCATTAAGTACCTGTCCTATTACCTCCTTAGGCTGCTTTAGGCTTTTTAAAAATGTAAAAGAATCATTTTCATGTAGGATGTCACAAAGTAACATAACGAGCTTGATGATATTGACCATACATTCTAGATTTTGGAGAAAAAAATAATACAGATTTCAAATGGTTCTCAAGAAGAATACGGCGAATATCATGGACTAAAATTCTACCGGAGAAGTCAGTCCACAAGCGATGGGAGATGCTCATGAATGACATTCTGGGAGTGGCCAGGTAGCACAGCTAGTAAGAGCACCGGCCCCAGTGTTGGGATGACCTGGGAATCGAAACAGGGCTCAGATACTGAGCACCACACCCAGAAATAACTGGCTGTGTAACCTTGAGCAAGTTACTTAACCCCAATTGCTTAAAAAAAAAAATGACATTCTAAAGACAAAAAAGGAAATGGGTCCAATGAGAATAAAAATATTTGTTATTTGTCTAAGGATAACAAAGAGGACACAAAAGGAACTCTACCAATTTAAATTGATAAAGATGTACAGAAAATGAAAAAAGAAAAAAGGCCAGGCTATAAAGGATAAGTATAATTTCATTTTCCTATAAAGATAAAGGTAAGAGTGATAAAATTCAGAATTAACCAAGGTGGGTCAGTGAAACTAAAGATGTATCTATCTATCTACATCTAGAAGAAAATTTTATACAATTGACACCAATAAAATAGTACAAAATAATATACTAATATAATATCATTAATAATAAATAATATAAAATGCTAGAATAATTTTTGTTGTTATTATTAAAATTATGATAGAATGGAGAATTAAAGAACCTTTACTTGGGGTGATATTAATTCACTCTTAACTGAATATAGCTGTAAATCATAATTATTTTATATTAGATTAATATCATTTATAACACATGTATGACATTATGTTGATTTCATATTTATATATTATATATAGTATTGATATTATATAACATCAATTCTGATGATTAAATTATAAATTTTAATTAGAAGCATTATTATAGCCGACATTTATATAGCCATTACTGTTTGCCAGGCACTATGCTAAGCTCCTTATAATTATTATCTTATTTGATCCTCACAATAGCCCCAGAGGATACATAATATTATTATTACCTATTTTATAATTGAGGAAATGGAATTTAAAAAATAAACAGATTAAGTGAGTGGTTTGAGGACACATAGCTATAAGTGTCTGATATGGATATGAACTGGATATGAACACAGATCTTCCCGACTCCAGACCCAGCATTATTATCAACTGTGCTGCCTACCTCAATTCTAATCATGATTTTTTCCTCCCTGCTAAGTACCATAAATTTGGCATTGGAAATGAAAAAAACAAAAATCAGCAATAGTGAGCTGATACACGAAACATGTAAAGTTATATAAATAAATCATATATAGAAATTTAAACCAACTGGCCTAGATGAACAAACCTTCCTATGAAAAGAAACTTGCAGATTCTTCCTCTTCTTTTTTTTTTTGATATGCCACTATATTATTTGAAAGATTGTAGAAAATAGGAGCAGTACAGTACCATAACACTAAGGAAGGGCAAATAATGTTTCAATTTTCAAAAAAAGGAGAGAAAATTTGTAGGCCACTGAACTTAAATTTGATTCCTGAGAATATATAGATCACTGAAATGATGGTTGATGAACATCAAGAAAGGGCAGCAATGATTATGAGGAGAACAGCTCCTGCTATACTAATCTTATTTATTTTGTTGACAGGGTATCTAGTTGGGCTTATATGTGGCATACTGAAAATATAAGTTACCTACATTTTATTAAAGCTTTAGATAAAGAATATGATATTTT
Organism: Petaurus breviceps papuanus; assembly: GCF_028583685.1. NCBI lineage: Eukaryota > Metazoa > Chordata > Mammalia > Diprotodontia > Petauridae > Petaurus > Petaurus breviceps. The sequence continues at coordinate 3,661,876 of NW_027186349.1, read as the reverse complement.
TTTATGGAGATGAGGGAGAAATATGGGCTGGACTATAATATAGTGAGATGGATTCAGAGTTGATTGGTTGTAATGATTTGACAAGAGAACGTAGTAAAAGTAAAACTGCAATGTCTTATAAGTTTGGGAAAACAAAACAAAACAAACTAAGGTTGGTGGCAACATTCCAAGCTTTCTTGGAAATTTTAGACTATGTCTCATAGAGATCTAAGTGCACGTTAATGTTAGACTAAGCAAAGCATTCATTTAAAATAGCTAAGTTAGTGTATGTTTTCTATTTCATTGTGATTTCTATTCATATATGAACACTTTATTAAACTCTGAATTTTTGTTGTTGTTATTTTAATTGAGATAGCACATGTAAAGTAAGAATTTTGATTTAGCCCAAACCATCCAACACACCTGAAAAATTTGGTGATAAACAATGCATTTATCTAGCATGAAGTTCTCAGCAAGGGATCAACAAATTCAAGGTAACAAATGCAAATTATTTAATTGTTGGCTAGCAAAATAATATTACCCCTGCCTTAATACTACCTGCATTCAACTGCTTTGTGAGGATAAGATTAAAAAGCTCTTGGCATGAGTTGGTGTAAGCTAACTGAAAAGGAGAACTGTATGAAATGATGCACAAAAAGAATTAAGTAAACAAACCTAAAAGAATTACATACACAATAACCATAGTAATATAAACAGAAACGTGAAAGAGAAACGCAATTTTTATTAGTTACACAAAGACCAAACTTAGTCCCAGATATGGGAGATTATGGGTATATAATACAAGGGTACTATGACATATGGTAGCAATTTTTTTCTTGCTTTTTCTTCCTTTTTCCCCTCTTTTTGATTTTTTAGTTTACATCGTTCATTTTCACAAGATTTTGAGTTACAAATTTTCTCCCCACAGCCCCAAAACAAAACACCCACTGAATATCCCCTACACCAATCTGCTCTCTCCCATATCTTCCCCCATCCACCCTCTGACTTTCCAGTAGGGCACAGTGGATCTCTATGCCCCATTGCCTACATATATCATTTCCCAGTTACATGTAAAATAATAATAATAATATTTTTAAACATATGATTTTAAAACTTTGAATTCCAGATTCTTTCCCTTCCTCCATCATCACCCACCCTCACTGGGAAGATAAGCAATTCAATATAGGTTGTACATATATACCTATGCGAAACATTTCCTTAGTCAATATATTGTGAAAGACTGACTATATTTCCCTCCATCCTATCCCACCCTCCACTTATTCTATTTTCTACTTTAACCCTGTCTCTTTTCAAAAGTGGGTGCTTCCAACTTCTCTCCCCCCCAGCCTGCCCTCCCTTCCATTATCACCCCTCTCCTCCCCTTCCCCCTGACTCTCCTGCAGGGTGAGATACCCTATTTAGTTTGTATGTCATTCCCTACCTAAACCAAATTCAATAAGGTTGACTCATTCCCTTTTGCTTTCCTGTTTTCCCCCTCCATTGTAACACTTTTCCCTTGCCTCTTCTATATAAGATAATTACTCCATTCTGTCTCTCCCCATCTCTTCACGTTATATTCCTCTTTCACGTCTTAATTTCACCTTTTAAGTATCATCCCTTCCTATTCAGTTGGTCCTGTGCTCTCTGTCTATATATACCTGTACACATATACACACACACTCGCATATGTATTCATAGAATATATACACTCCTATATAGACATATATATGTATGCATATGTGTGTGTATCACACACACACATATCTATTCCCTTCAACTATTCTCATACTGAGAAAAGTTTCATTATCGTTTTTCCATGTAGGAATATAAATATTTCCACTTTGTTAAGACCCTTATGATTTCTTTTCCCTGTTTACTTTCTCATGCTTCTCTTGCTTCATGTATCTGAATGTCAAATTTTCTCTACAATTCTGGTTTTTTTATCAAGAATGCTTGAAAGTCCTCTATCAGCGAATAACCATAATTTCCCCTGAAACATGTGTAGCAGCAAGCATCCCAAGCGTCCCCAGGGTCTGCTGCCAACACAGGTTCTTAGATCTGCTTTGTTAAAGGAAAGCAACTCAAAATGAGTTAACAAACTTACTTTAATCAGTCAGACATGTATCATTTACCTAGTTCAGGGGAAAAAGGTCAGCACCCCGAACTTCAGAATATACAGACAGAATTATCAAGACAGAAACAGATCAAGTAGACAGATTTCCAAACTGTCCAACCTTTACATCAATATCAAATCAAGATCTGGGTTTTTCAAAGCTAAGGCGGGGGGGTCTCTCAACAACGGCTTCCCAGAATATCATCTGATCAAATCACAGAACACTTCTCAAAGTGAGCCCCAAAACAAAGCTACACATCAGGGCTTATATAGCCTTCTCCTGGCTCAGAAAATGTAACAACCTTATTGACTCACTGGCCAATCAAGAAGTATCTACTGAAAAACAAGCGTCCCACCCCAGGCTCCAGGTGCACTTTAGCCTAGGGACAGGAAATATTTTTAAACATCAAGGCAACTTTCCTTGAGAATTTCTTGAAGGATGATTTCTAGGTTCTTTTTTTGACCATGGCTTTTAGGTAGTCCAATAATTTTGAAATTATCTCTCCTCAATTTATTTTTCAGGTCAGTGGTTTTTCTAATGAAATATTTCAAATAGCTTTCTATTTTTTCATTTGTTTGGATCTTTTTAATAGTATCTTGATTTATCATAAAGTCACTAGCTTCCAATTGATCTAATCTAATTCTGAAGGAATAATTATCTTCAGTGAGCTTTTGAGATTCTTTTTTCCATCTGGCAAATTCGGCTTTTTAAGGCATTCTTCTCCTCATTGGCTTTTTGAGCCTCTTTTGCCATTTGAGTCTGTTTTTTAAGGTGGTATTTTCTTCAGTCAGGTTGTTGACTCTCATTTCATAATTTTCTTGAATAGTTCTCATTTCTTTTCCCAATTTTTTCTCCACTTCTCTTATTTGGTTTTCAAAACCCTTTTTAAGCTCCTCTATGGCCTGTAAACAGCTTGTATTTTTCTTGGAAGCTTTTGGTGCAGGAGTTCTCATTTCACTGTCTCCCTCCTGTTCCATGCTTTGATCCTTTTTTCCCCAAAATAGGAGTCTAATGTCAGATTCCTCTGTTTTCTTTGCTTACTTTGCTTGGTCATGTTGCCACTCAATTACTTGAATTTTGAGCCTTTTGCCACAGTAGGACTCTGCTACCAGAAAAGTGAGGTTTGTCTCAATCGCTGGGCTTTTCGCAGCTGCTGGAGTTATTAATTGGGTGCCCTCTCTGAAGCCTCCACATGCTTTCTGGCAAACTGTTCACACACCCCAGGACCTCCACACTAGACAGCAATCCAGATTCAAGCAGTTTAAAGCAAGAGCAATTACTCCTCAGACTTGTCGCTTGGTCTCCCTACAATCTGCAGGCCTGGGGTTCTGAAGCAGCCACGTGTGGGCAGCTGCATGCCCATGGAGCCTCTACTGCTTACCTAGAGCAAAAGGCAGACCACACTCCCAAAATTTCCTGTTCCCACAAAGTCTACACTGACCTTTCACTTTATCCTTGGCAACTATGTGTTGATAATTCTGGAAACCACCACAGGTGCTTGTGATCTGAAGTCCCTCCACCAGTGGTTGGTCAGGCCACCATGAAGCTAAAACCTATGACTCATAGGGAGGTGGGCTTGGCTCCCAGTGTGCTGCATTGGCTGTTTCCTCCAAGCCTTCCAGGCTGTCTTGGGGGGGGGGGTAGCTTTTCTCTGTCATTTTGTGGGTTCTTTAGCTCCAAAGTTTGTCTACAGTTATTTTTTTCACATGAATTGGAGGAAGTGGGAGCTGGAGCCATGTGGATATCCTGTTTCTACTCTGCCATCTTGACTCTGCGCTTTTTTTCTTTCTTTAAAAAAAGGACAATCAATGTTTAAGTAATATTGGCAAATAACTGTGGTGCAAAATGGCATCAGTAAGACTTTAAAAAAATCAGTGTAATGAAAAATGTTTAAGAAATTAAGAACCTGTCAATATTTTTCTATTGGATTACTGTTGTTTTGGTTTTATTTTTGTTTTAACTGTGTGATAACTTGGATACCATAATGCATAGTGCAGATAAATATTTCCCCTAATTTCAGACTGAACTGAATAGGATATTAGATCATAGATAAAAATTCAGATAGAAAACTATTTTGTGGCAAATGGCATACAATGGACAATTCTGGTAGTTAAAGCCTCTGAAAATTTGAAAATTGATTAAATATTTGATATGTTTAATATATTTATACTCACATTATTACACACACATATATGCATGTGTGTATACCCACACATACATACATATGTCCATCTATGTATTTATTTTAACTAAATTTTAGTGAATATTCCTCTGATTGAATTTAGTCTTCTCAATAAATTGGTAACTCTACATGTGCTTTTCAGCCTTGGGAATACATCAATTATTTTTGCATTCAATTAATAAGCAAGTCAGCTCTTTACCTCGAAGTTATCACGTTAAAAGTAGAAAATTAAGATACAGGTTCAGAGGGAAAAAAAAACCAACTAGGTCATTTGGTTCCTTTGATGTCTTCAGGCTGAGTTCAAATCACAAATGTTAACTAATTAAGCCTCATATCCTCCCTTAGAGAAAGACAAATGTTAAGTATTATTAAAATTAAACCTCTCCAAGCAGCCTTTTTCCCCTCTTTTTTTTTTCTCTTAGCAAATAAAGTTGATCTGGCCTTTAGAGATTATATAAGGTGACCTAAGAGGCTACACTTGAGAAGCTGAGAGAATAGTAATGGATAAATGGAGCAAAGTAAGATGCAAAACAACTGTCACAAAGGAAAAAGCAGCTAGTAAACACCCCTAATTTTTAAAGGAAACAAGTAGATCTTGTCTGCTTTTCATTTCAATCAATATTAAAATGCACCTTAGAGTAAATTAATGTAAGATGCATTGAAATGTAAAGAGAAGTAAATAATTAAGGAGGTGCTATGTACTTAATATATTTATTCAAACACTGTGTTCAAGACACATTCAAATATAAGAAACTACTACTAGGTAAAAACTATGAAATGTATTACATTCTCTCTTTAATTACTTCCCCTTGGTTAACTTTTTTCTTCATTTTCACTTTACTTATTCTAAGGAATGAGATTCAGACTTCAATGTGATGAATTGTAAAACAAACCAAAGAAAGGATAATCTTAGTTTTAGTACATATATTAGTGTCCAGATGTTATTATCAATCAAACAACCAGAAATGCAATTCCATTACTGTAGGCAATGGTCATCACATTTTTAGAAGCATGCATAATCTTGATAATTCATACATTTGGCAACATGTATAGTATGTTCATCTTTATTTACAATACATGTACTACTATACAAATAATTATGTACATTTATAGAAAAATTGAAATGAATAAATAAAGACTATTTTGGTTTTATATACAATAAGAAGTCACTGGAATTAATTGAGCATGGGAGTAATAAGGATAATCAGTCAACCCTGCAGATACTAAACAGTTACTATGTGCCATGCATCCCCCCCCTTTGTTCTATGTAGATGAGCATGTTGATTTCATGTTTGATAGTTTTTGGGAGCTCAACCCACCTAATGCTATTTGTATTCACCCTGGATAAAGTTGTTGTCCTCTGTAACTAAAGACAACCAAAATGACATCAATATTTCAGAGTTAATGCACAGTGTGTCTAACTATGGTTAATCACACCAACATGAGCTCAGAAGGTTTTATCACAAATTAGGCACAAATACTCTATATGAACATTTGAATTGGAGATGTTTCTAAATTTGTGCATCTCACTTTTTTCTTTCTTCCTTCCCTCCCTCCTCCCTTCCTTCCTTCCTTGCTTCATTCCTTCCTTCCTTCCTTCGTTGCTTCCTCCCTTCCTTCTTTTTTGAGCTACTTAAATTCTGCTTTGCTTATGGAGCACAAATTATTCTTTGATGTAGCCATGGTATGCTGCACAGTCCTATGCCAGTGTATCCCATATTTCACAATCAATAAAAAAAGTTCTTGAAAAAAACTTAAGAATATACTTGTATCACCTCTTCTGATCTCCATGTGAGCAATTGCTTTCTATGAGTTCTCTATAAAAATATTTTACACAAATGTATGTTTGGCATTTGAACAACTGTGCCATTCAATTTGAATAGCACTCAGTGAAGTATGGTTTGAATGCTTGACAGTTTAGGTAAAGAAAGGACCTCAGGGGCGGCCAGGTGGCTCAGCAAGTAAGAGCACCAGCTCCAGTGTCGGGATGACCTGGGGATCAAATTTGGGCTCAGACACTCAGCACCCACCCAAAAATAACTGGTCATGTAACCTTGAGGAAGTTACTTAACCCCAATTGCTTTAAAAAAGAATTATACTAAAAATTTGGGGTGGCCAGGTAGCACAGCGAGTAAGAGCATTGGCTCCAGTGTCGGGATGATGTGTGGATCGAATCCGGGCTCAGACACTTATTACCCACCGAGAAACACCTGGCCATGTAACCTTGAGCAAGTTATTTAACCCCAATTTCTTAGGGGTGGCCAGGTGGCTCAGCGAGTAAGAGCACTGGCTCCAGTGTTGGGATGACCTGGGCATCAAATCTGGGCTCAGATACTTAGCACCACACCCAGAAATAACTGGCCCTGTAATCTTGAGCAAGTTACTTAACCCTGATTGCTTAAAAAAAAAAAGGACCTCAGTGTCTGTTACCATATCTTGGCAGAAGATATTCAAAATCTATTCTGCTCCTGGCATTTCTCCTGGAGCCAAAGGTCAGCAAATACCATATTGACTCTTCCTTAGTCCTTTTTGAAGCTACACTGGCTACTGGGTAGATGAACATCATCAGGTGAAGAATCAGTTTATTAAGGAAAATTCTGGAAAGAAACACACCAGTAGCAACTAAGAAAGACCCTACTGTGACTCTTACATGACAAACCTATTTCCTTTACCTTTATATAGATGAACAATGGAAGAATCCCTTTACTCCATGATAAACTCCTCTTTCCACATAACCTGGATAATTTCAATTGACTTTAAATATATATATATATACACATACATACACACACACATATATGTAAATGTATGTATGTATATACAGGGGCAAAGTCAAGATGGCAGAGTAAAAGCAGGAACTTGCTTGAGCTCCTACTCTAACCACCTCCAATATCTGTAAAAATTGACTCTATACAAAGTTTAAAGCTACAAAACCCACAAAGTGACAGAGAGAAACAAATCTCCCACTGAAGGCAGCCAGGCAGGCCTATAGGAGGGGTCTATAACACTGATCTGGGAGCCGAGCACATGAGCCACACTTGGTGGCCCAGACCTGAGGCACAGATCCATCAGAGCAGACATCAGGAGAGCAAATCACTGGCAGCTGTGGCATTTTCAAGACTTCTCAAACCATAAATGCCATAAAGAAAGTAAAAGATCAGTGGGGAACTCTGTTGGAATTGGGTGAGAGAAGAGTGTGGTCCAGCCCCTGCCCCTGGGGTGATGGAGATGTTGGCTGCTGCAGCTACTGATGCATAACTGCCTCCTGAGCTCCAGGCCTACAGATCATAAGTGGACCAAGCACCCACTAAGAAGTTAATTGCTCTTGCTTTGACAAGCTTTGATCTGGGTCACAGTCTAAGGTGGTGGTCCTGGGGTGAGGAGGACTAGCATGGCAGAACTTGAGGAAGCTGTAGAGAGGACACACTCTTCATAACTCTGGCAACAATGCTGAAAACAGCTGCACAAAGCCCCAGAAATTTGGGACACAGCATTCTTCACTCTGGAAGCAGAGCTCTACTATGGCAAAATTTACTCAAAAGTAAATTGTCTGGCAAGAGGAGCAAACAGAGGAAGAGTAATTAGACTACAGAATCTTTGGGGGGGGGACAAAGAGGATCAAATATAGAACAAGAAGACAAAAAAGGAGAATGATGCAAGAAAATTATGAAAAAAGTGGCAACAGTGGGACTGAAGAAAGTAACACCTTATAAAATAGACTAACTCAAATGTCAAAAGAAGTCCAAAAAGCCAATGAGGAGAAGAATACCTTAAAAATTCGAATTGGCAAGATGGAAAAGGAATTTCAAAAACCCACTGAAGAGAATCATTCTTGCAAAATTAGACTAGAGCAAATAGAAGCTAATGACTTTATGAGAAATCAAGATACTGTTAAACAGATCCAAACAAATGGAAAAAAAAGAAGAAGGCAATGTGAAATATCTCATTGGAAAAAACCACTGACCTGGAAAAGAGATCCAAGTGAGATCATTTAAAAATTATTGGACTACCTGAAAGACATGATCAAAAATAGAGCATAGACATCATATTTCATGAAATTCTCAAGGAAATTTTCCCTGATATTCTAGAACAAGAGGGGAAAATAGAAATTGGAAGAATTCAACCGTAGCCTCCTGGAAAAGATCCCAAAAAAGAAAATTCCTAGGAATATTATAGCAAAATTAGAGAGTTCCCAGGTCAAGAGAAAATATTACAAGTAGTCAAGAAGAAACAATTTGAATATTGTGGAAACACAATTAGGATTATACAAAATCTAGCAGCTTCTACATTAAGGGACTGAAGGGCTTGGAATATGATATTCCAGAGGTCAAAGTAGCTAGGATTAAAACCAAAAATCACCTGCTCAGCAAAACTGAGTATAATACTTCAGGGTAAATATAGGAATTCAATGAAATAGAGGACTTTCAAGCATTCTTTTTTTTTTAAGCAATTGGGGTTAAGTAACTTGTTCAACGTAACATGGCCAGTTATTTCTGGGTATGGTGCTAAGTATCTGAGCCCGGATTCAATCCCCCAGGTCATCCCAACACTGGGGCCAGTGTTCTTACTCACTGAGCCACCTGGCCACCCCTAAGCCCCTGGGGTTAAGTAACTTGCTCAAGGTTACACGGCCATGTGTTTCTTGGTGGATTTTAACTGTCTGAGACTGGATTGGATCCCCAGGTCATCCCGACAGTGGAGCCAGTACTCTTACTCACTGTGCTACCTGGCCACCCCACTTTCAAGCATTCTTGATGGTAAAACCAGAGCTGAACAGAAAATTTCTCTTTCAAATACAAGATGCAAGAGAAGCATGAAAAGGTAAACAGGAAAGAGAAATCATAAGGAACTTATTAAAGTTGAACTATTTACATTCCTACATGGAAAGAAAATATTTGTAATGCCTTAGACTTTTCTCAGTATGAGGATAGTTAAATGGTTTATACACACATGTATATATATAAAATATATACACACATACCTATATATATGTATATGTATATATAGGTACACATACATGTGTAGGTATGTATAGGTGTGTGTATGTACATGTATATGTATGTACATGTACAGATAGAGGGCACAGTTTGAGTTAAATGTGTAAGGATGATATTAAAAAATAAAATTAAGAGGTGAGATAGGAATATATTGGGAGTAGAAAAGGGGGAGAGATAGAATGGGATGGATTATATCAAATAAAGGAGGCAGGAGAAGGTTGTTACAATGAAGGGGAAGAGCAGGAACGGAAAAGGGAATGAGTTCTAGTTACTCACATTGGCTTTGGTTTAAGGAGGGAATAACATACACACTCAATTGGGTATCTTAACCTTACAGAAAGTAGGGGGAAGGGGATAAGAAGAAGGATGATAGAAGGGAAGACAAATTAGGGGAGAGGGTAGTTAGAAGCAAACGCTTTTGAAAAGGGACAAGGTCAAAGAAGAAAACAGAATAAATGGGGGATGGGAGAGCATGAAGGGAAATATAGTTAGTCTTTCACAATATCACTTCTATGGAAATGCTTTACCTTACTACACATGTATAACCTATGTTGAATTACTTGTCTTCTCAGTGGCGGTGGGTGAGGAGGGAGAAGGGAAATAATCTGGAACTCAAAGTTAAAAAAAATGTTAAAAAAATCATGTTTTTACATGCAACCAGGAAATAAGATATACAGGCAATGGGCTATAGGAATCCATATTGCCCCTTTAGAAAGTAAGGCGGGAGCAATTGGAGGATATAAGAGAGGGAAGACTGGGGGAAGGGGTATTCAGTATGCTTGCCATCTTGGGGCTAGGGGTAGGGGAGAGATGGGAAGAATATCTGTAACTTAAAATCTTTGGGAAATGAATGTTGAAAACTAAAAATAAATTTTAAAATAAAGAAAAAATCACATACATATATATGAAATTTTATTCTATGGAATAAAACAAGCATTTCTATAACATAGCATAATAAAAAACATAATCATATATGAAATTGTAAATCTATTATATACAAGTTGCTACTCCTTTGAAATCTACAAAAAAAAAAATTTATGTAATTTTTTTCTTCCCTCTCATCCTGCCCTAGAGATTGCTACTCTTAGACACAAAGAGGCATGTAGATAGATAGATAGACAGACAGACAGACAGACAGACAGATAGATAGATGGATAGATAGATGTAAAATTGTTCTATAAGTACTTCTATTTATCAGTCTGTGTTTGTATAAACAGTGGATCCCCCTGCACCCCCCACACACATCTTGTAAATCTCAACTGGAATAGAATCAGCACCAGATGCTTTGCTGCATGAGTGGAGCACAATGTCATTTAAAACCTCTTTTGCAGCGGGAAATTTGGCTACAGAGGGATTGACTTCAAACTGAGATATACAATAACTGGCTTCAGCGTTAATTGATGATAGACTGGAACTATGGAAGTGTTCCTCCCATCTCTCCAGAATCATGTCCTTATCACTAATCAATGTGGCTGCATAGGCACTGAGTATTTTAAAGGTACCATATATCTTTGGCCCTTAAATAGCCTTCAGGGAGCCATAAGAGTACTTTAGATCGGGTAGTATCAGCATAAAACTGAATTTCATCTCTCTTTGTACTGAGCGAAGAATTCTGCATCTCTTTATACTTCTCTTATACTTTACCTTTGATGAATTGAGGAGTTAAACACTTCCTTGTTAGAGATGGATGAACTATCCTACTAGTAAACCCTATGCAGTTCTTGGTTTTTTTCATTCAGTAACATCTGAATTTCCCCATCATTTTCTCTGAACCAATCCTGATGTTTGTGAGTGTTCTGGCACAGGTAAATAAATGGGGTATTGTCCACTCCTTTTCTGCTCCAGTGTTGACACCTGTGTTGACTCAGCTATTCACACTTGGAGAAGAGATCTAATCTATTGATATTAAGTAATCCTCTTGCCTTGGGGCTAACATTTTTGTTGAACAGGATTATTTAGCTTAGAGAGGATGTCTGTAATTGTTCTGGCACTCTGCACCATATATCACCTAGTTATTTTCACATCTTGTCTATCTCTTCTCCTTCAAATGACATAGTCTATTAAATGCTAATATTTGCTGAGAGGGTGCATCCATGAAGTTTTATTGTGTTTAGGTAAATGGAAGATAACGTTGGCCATGAGAAGGTCATGGGATGCACAAGTCTTCAGTATTAAGTGACCACTGCTATTGCTATTTATGGTTCCATTCTTTCCAGAGACTCCCTGACAGGTCCTAAAATCTGTGCTTAGTCTGACATTAAAGTCACCCAGAATTACAAGCCTGTCTTCTTTTGCCACCTTAATGATGAGGGTCTCCAGGTCGTCCTAAATATTTTCTTTGACCTCATCAGGGATATATGGACTAGTATTGGTGGCATGGTGCTTTCCTGCTAGTGACAATTACATTGTAATGAACCTATCAGTTATTCATTTTGGGAGGCATACAAGCTTGTTGACTAGATGAGATTTAATTGTGAAACTTATAACAGGTTGACAGTTCTCTTGTCACTGTGGCCACTCTAGAAAATCATGTTTCTTTGACTGTGTTAAGCTGGTCTTCATTTACCACTTTTGTTTCATTCAGGGCTGCTATTTGGATTGTAATGGGATCAAAAATCAGTGGCTTGAGTACTTTGCTTTGGTAATAATTTCTCAGCTACAATCATTTTAATAACATAAAAAATAATTTTATGATTTATATTAAGAGTATAATCTCAGTGAAACTCTGTGTGTAACTGAAACTATGATGTAATCCCAGGTGAATATCTGTGTTAGCCAACCTTAGGAGTGTGACTATATTCATTGCAAAATCTGGATCTTAAGTATATGAACCGAATAATCATTTCTCTATGCCTACGTTAAAATGATGAAGCAAGAAAGCTCTCCGAAAGTGTAAAAGGGCTTGATGAAATAAGAAATCCCTATAAAAGGCTTATTGAGACATTTTTACTTGCAAAGAGCTTGCATCATACATGTATCAGGAGAACTATAAATAACTGTGAATTCTGTTACTCAGTGTCTCAGAACATACTGGACAGACTGCATTTTGTTGCTCTTAATTAAGGCTAGTTTCTTTAAACAGAAAGGTTTCCCAGTTTCTTTTTTTCAGGATGTGATTCCTTTTGAGTTCTCTCACAAAAAGAGTAGTTTGTCCTTCTGGTGGACTGGATTTTGTGTTGTCCATGATCCTGTATACATTCTATGTACAAATGTTAAGAAGAATCATCTTCACAAAAGTTTTTGTACATTTTTAAGTGTTTTTGCTCCATAGTAAGATTCCTGCCTGCCATGATAAGGAGACCAGGGTTAGGTTAGGTGAAGCAGACAAGTTTTAGGGTACCTTTTCTAGCCCCTTCCTCACACCAAGAAGGGAGTAGGATAGTCCTTAAAAAAGGCTGCTCAGACACCCAGTGGGGTGCTGAATTCCACTGTTGCTTCAGTCCAGTGAGGAGATCAATTACCTGCATCTCATGTATGAAATGTTGTGATGATAGTTCCTAGTGTATCTGCACCTGCTGCTTCATCATTGCCTGTCCTCTCCAGACTTTGAGGTGAGTAAAAATGGTAAAATGGTATGGGTGATGTTTTTGATTTATTTATAAATTGAATTTAATTGAGGCAGAGTTGTGTGAAGTTGCTGACCTTAATCTACTCTCTCTTTCATAGTCATTGGAATCCAGTGACAAGACAATAGTCAAGATGACTGACAGTTATTTGGGATGTATTGAATGACCTTGGAGTCTTCCGTGTATAATTAAATTCTAAGTGCTCCACAGAGCCTACTTCTGCTTCATGGCCTGTTGGAACTAATTGTTCACATCTGACTATTCTGCCAAGAGAAACCTTCCCATGCCTAGAGTAGACACCTCCCTAATTCACCAACAAGTTTGAGGCCTATCTGCTATCCTTAACCTGGTTTAGACTGTCTGCCAAAACACTTTTACCATGGTGTGACTATTGTGAATACTACAGCTTCTTAGAACCACAGGTGAGAGTTGGGTAAAAAGTGGATACCAAAGGTAGAAAGTAGGCCTGAAATAAGGTCAGCAATGCTCACACCAGATGTACTAGCCTTCTCTTAATGCCCTATACTCATCTGATTGCACAAACATATACAAACAAAAATAAAAAATTAGTTAAAAAAGGGTTTACATGTCAATTAGTTTTTTATCAAATGGTATTATATATGGGAATTGTGTTCCTGGAAAGTCAAAACACAGATTATGAAATTTAAAATTCTCCCCTTATATAAACTTGAGGCTTTTATACAGTTGGAATGGTTGTGACATTAAGATTATTCCAGGACAGAGGTAGGTTGGTTAGGAATATTTCGATGTTTAGTAGAGATTCAGAGACCTGACATATCAGGTCATCAGAAAGACCCTTATATTATCAAGTGTATGAAAGCAGAATTGGATAAAGAGGAAAGGTGAAGACTTTACTGAAAGGGAGGAAAGGAGGCCATGGCTCAGGGACAAAAAAAAATATCTAGCTATATGATGTGAAAGAATAAGAAAGGAACTTTTTCCTACACATGGATTGCTGAAATTTTATTTGATTTAGGTAAAAATGATTCCTAGATTACTTGGTTGTCCACTCACCAATGTTATCCATACTAGAAAGGGAACAATCCACTTCTAGAAAATTAAACAATGGGAAAGCAAGAAATCCAAGTGCAGAATTAGGAGAATGAATAGTTGGATTTAGAGACTCGGAGCCTCCATTACTATTATCTATCTTCTTCCAGCAATTTGGGGAATGATGCAATTAATGGGTCAGTGATTTTGAACTTATAGAAATTAGGCTAGAAGTTGTTGCTGTTATTGTTTTTAAATCAATTTTTACTTGTTTCTGTTCTCCTCTCCTTTGTAAAACTCCAAGAGAAGCTAGCTAGAGCAATTAACTGGATTCCTCTTGGCTGAGATTGGTGTGTTCCTGATAAAAGTAATCCCCTTATCTGTGAACTACATGGATAATGTCTTTAAAATATTTCTGTGATACATAACAAATGAAGGTAATAGACATTATAATAATTGCATTTATACCTGTTTAAGATTAGAAATCTTTTCCTGGGGATTTCAAAGTATATAGTATAAGAATTATTATCTTCATCTTGCCCATTAAAAAAAAACACCGCAGCAACCCTAACTCAACAGATGTTATTTGCCCAAACTCTTTAATAATTCACCTAAAAGCTAGATTCTAAGTAACTTTTTTCCCGTAATTTGAACTTCTTAATTTTTTCATTGCATGACAATATTTAAATGCTAAAAAACCCAAAGAAGTGAAGGTGACCACAAAGGCTGAACTGGTATATTTTGTGGGAATTAGATGAAAGGGTAGCAATTGATTTCAAGGCAGTGGGTTTTGCCTATTTTTGTGTTCTCATTGATGTAGAACCAAGACACAGATCACAATGGCCTTTGTAATTTGAGTGTCTACTTGACTAGTAATGTCAACTCAAATAGAAACAGAAGTAAACTCTACATAGGGATCCCTTTAGGTTGCAAGTTGACTTCAAAAATAACACATTAGCATTAGCAAATTATGTTTTGATGTATTTTTTAAACTATTTCCCAATTACAATTTAATCTGGTTCTATGGAAAAAGGGCCAATATGCTCACCAATAATTGTCAACCATCTAACAGGTTGTCTTTGCCCTTCGTTTTCAAAGAGGACCATGGAATCAGGGAAATGATGACATGATTTGTAGTTGACTTTGATTTGAGTGGGGGAGGGCTATGCTAGGTCACTACCTCACTTCTCCAGAGCCATCTGGATGCAATAACATGATATTCATCAGAATGTCTAGAGATGATCTTTGTTTTTTTTTTCTAATTAAAGGGACCATACCTTGTCTCACTTCTTAAAGAGGCCTATTCACTGAATGGGAGTTACCTCACTCTAAGTGAGTACCTGAAAAGGCCTTAACCCAAAAGGGTCAGTGTCTCCCATTACATCCTGGGTCATCTCCAGTCATCCTGATGAATATGAGGTTACTGCATCCAGATTGCTCTGAAGGAGAAAATGAGGTGACCTGGCACAGCCCTCCTTCATTCAAATCAAAGTCAACTGCAAGTCATGTCATCATTTCCCTAATGTGTTCTCTTTGAAAATGAAGGACATAACACAAACATATAACATCAAAAGGTCATAAAAGTTACCTATGCTAAAGTAGTAAGGCCCTCAGAGGGACAGACAGGACATTTTGCTATGTCATATGTGACAACAGAGTAAAAAATTAGCCACCACCCTAACCAATATTTCAGCTCAGACACTAGTGCTGATAGTTTAGAATCCAGAGCCACAGAGCCCTGGGCATTGCACCAACCCCTAATCCACGAAACCTACCTTTAGCTTCTAAGTACAGCCACTACTGAAGGGAGCTAATTTTGTAATGAAGGAATGCTCCATTTTTGCCACCACCAATCCAAGCTATTGAAGAACTGCTTCTCATGAGGAAGTAAACCCCAAAGCCCCAGAAACAGATCTCCACCAAACCTGCTATCAGGCTGGTCTCTGAACTCATTGTCAAGGGTAGCGACTCTTGAGAGGCAATTTCCTTTTGAAGTGGCACAGCCTCTGTATTGTTAACAGCAGAAACTGGAAGGATAAGGAAAGGAATTTCTCAGGACCAAAGTCCTGGGCACTGTCAAATGATTCCATATAATGAGTCATTTGAAGGACATTATGAAAAATTAGTTTGCTTTGCACCCTAAGGGTCTCTCCTTTTGACTAGCAGTTGAAGACATCTGTGTATTTTATTTTTCCTTATTAGAATGCAAGTTCTTTGAGAAGGTCTTATCTTGTGTTTCTATTTGTATCCACAGTACACATAGTGCCTTACTTATATTAAATGTTTCGTAAGTTCTTTTCATTCTTTCATTTAATCATTCTAATGAGGAACATCACTCATTTCCACCCTTCTCCATTAATTATTATTATTTTTATTTGACACATTATTTTTTATCACACCCATTTATAAACAGATCCCTATGCATTTGGGGAAATATTCACTTATTTCAAAGGAGACAGATAGAGACACAGGCAGAGACAGACACTGAGACAGAGTCAGGCAGTGACAGAGACAAAGAGACAGCCAGGAACAAGGAGAGAGGATAGAAGAGATGATTTAGGGGAGAAGAAAGAGAGGTAAGGTAAGGAAGAACTAAAACCAGAGCTAAAGTATGGATAGCAGGTCTCAGTATTGGCAAAACTACACTCTGGCGCATACTGGTTGGGGCACCATGGGCAAATCACATAGCTTCTCAATACCCCAGTTTACTTATAAGTTGCAGATTAATTGTCCATCTCAATTGGCCAAACTGGTTTTCTTATTAAAAGTTCCACATACTACTGAAATAATAGTTATTGGGAAAAGCAAAAAGATAATAATTGTAATTCTGATACTCAAGAATCAAACGTTTATTGCTCTGGTGGTGCATCCCATTCTCATATTCCACGGTCATCCCAACTTCTATAACTACAGTAGAGAAATGCATTTTCCTGACCCTTCTCTAGCGTTATGGTCAGCAGTAAGATAAGACACAAGCCAGTTTCATTGTATTGTTCTTTCCATATAATCATAATATACACTGTTTCTCTGAATTCTTTGCATTTGTTATTTCTTACAGTTTAATTATATTCTGTTACATTGATGAAAAAAATTCTTTAGCCATTTCCTATAGTGATCCTCACTTAAATTAAAGTTCTTGATTTTTCCAACCTCCTAGATTTCAGATGGGACTTGATTATAAAGTATTAATGCCATAAACAAAGAATGACTCATCATTAGGTGGCATAAGCCTATATATTCAGAATGATATAATTGACTTTTGAGACAATCTTTAGTAAGAGATGAAAAAAAAAATAATTTAAATGCAATCTCCTAAATGTCACTGAAGTCTCCAGCAAATAAAAGTAAAATATACTGTATTCATTTTATAGGCCTAAGAACCACGAACTTTGAATGCCAGGAATCTGAGACTTCTGACATAAACATCACTAAGGAAATGGGGAAAAGTTCCAAATATGGTTCCTGATTTTATGATTTAGTCATGACCCAAATACCCCCTTTAATATTCTTTTTCCTCAAGATCTTTGGAATGTACTAGCATAGCCTGCTGTGAGATTTCATTTGGGATACACACCTAGCACAGGGAAACACAGAAACACAAAAGAAAAGTTACACAGAAGCATCAAACCATCAAAGTCACACTGATCTGTCACAGAAGGATCTCACCTGTTTTTCTCATTCTCAGTCCTTCCAACATAATAAACTCTACCTCCCCAGAATAATGTGGCCAGCTTAGAAACAAAATTCAATCAGAGTTCTAGTTCACTCTACTGTTTGAACACAATCTCAGAAAAAGAAACTAACCGTCTTTCTTCATTAAGGTTCTTAGCAGCAACCATGTCCCCCCTGAACCTACAACTCAGTGCCTTGACTCTTCAACTGACATAAGATACAGTAGGTTTTGTCTGAGATTAATTCATTGTTTGTTTGTTTTTTATCTTAAGGACAGATCATTCTCCGAGTTCCATCAATTTGTTTAACTAAGGTCAAGTTAGGTTCTACATAACTAAAGGGGAAAACAGCCCAAGAACAACAAAAAACAAAAACATGCACTAATCAAATTATTGTACAAGCCATAGGGGGAAAAATTGATACTGAATTTGTCAGTTGAGTACACTATGTTCTAATGTCTTATTGTTCTTTAAGCAGACAGATTACCTAAATAAAAAGTAGCTTAAGCCTTCTACCAGGAAACTATTATGTGCATACATTTAAAAGATATTTTCATGGATTTGGAAGATGCCATTAAGAAAAAAGAAAATTAAGATAAGCCCTTTAAAATTCTCTCTGAAGAATTAAGGTGAGCTAGAGAGCTAAACTGCTCCAAGTCCATAAGATGGGGAGGAGGGAGATGGTGTCTGAAGGCCCTAAACTCTTAGACTGGTTGTACCAGGGGGAATAACATGTTAAATGAGAGTCAAAGTAAAAAAATACAGATGAAACTAGCAGATATTGAAGAATCTCATAATAAAGTACATAGTTTCTTATGAGCTTAGTGTCATCAGATTAGACAAAAATAAAAAAAAATATCATGGGAACTTAATAAGAATAGACAGTTGCAATGTTCTTCCCATATAGCTCAATTTAGAAAGAAGCACAGTCCAAGAAAGGCTTCGCTCTAATTTTGTTGTGTGATTAGCCAAGGCACAATTTTAGAGAGCTATGCCTTATTAAAGTACTGCCATAGAGGTTAAATATTTGAATATAAATCAGGTTTTTTCTCATTTTCTATAATGCAGTTTCCTGCCCAAGTCAACTTAGATGAGTAGCACAGGTGAAAGGCTGTGTTGAAATTGTCTATTGCTCTAGTTCCTCTTATCTTCTTCTTGCCCCCAACTAGTATAATAACTAAGTCTTTAATTAGATAGTGTAAGGTCACCATAGTAGGAAGTAAGATTACAAATGGAAATCAAGAAGTCAAATAGAAACTGTCCAATAAATTATTGTGGTGCAATCTCTGAGCTTCAGAGTGAAGTGGGCTTCAGGTTTTGTGAAAGAAGAAAGGAAGGAAGGAAGGAAAGAAGAAGGAAGGAAGGAAGAAAGGAAGGAAGGAAGGAAGGAAGGAAGGAAGGAAGGAAGGAAGGAAGGAAGGAAGGAAGGAAGGAAGGAAGGAAGGAAGGAAGGAAGGAAGGGAGGAAGGAAGGGAGGGAGGAAGGGAGGGAGGAAGGGAGGGAGGAAGGGAGGGAGGAAGGGAGGAAGGAAGAGGGGGAGGAAAGAGAAAGAAAGAAAGAAAGAAAGAAAGAAAGAAAGAAAGAAAGAAAGAAAGAAAGAAAGAAAGAAAGAAAGAAAGAAAGAAAGAAAGAAAGAAAGGAAGGAAGGAAGAAAGAAAGAAAGAAAGGAAGAAAGGAAGAAAGGAAGAAAGGAAGAAAAAGAAATCTAGCCAGTAAACCCCAAGTTATATGGGCAGCTTCTGGCCATGAAAATTTATCTTCCTTTGGAGAAGAGAAGGAAAAGGAGTGGGAGGAGAGGGAAAGGATGAGCTGAGTTACACAGCTATTTGGGTGCCCATTCACGCAGCTCAGTCTACTCACAGGTTGTGTTTGTCCTTCCTTTTTGAAAAGGACCATGGCATGATTTGACTTTGGTTTGAAGGTGGGCTGTGTCAGGTCACAAGCCTCACTTTCTCCTTCAGAGCCATCTGGATCCAGTGACCAGATATTCAGCAAGATGACTGGAGATGACCCAGGATGCAATGGGAGACACTTACCCTTTCAGGCTAAGGCCTTTTCAGGTACTCACTTGGAGTGACGTAATGCCCATTCCGTGAATAGGCCTCTTTAAGAAGTGAGTCAAGGGATGGTCTCTTTGACTGGAAAAAAAAAAAAAAGAAAAAAATCAAGGTGGGCGGGGAAGACCCACAGGGTTGCCGTTCCAAAGACATTTACCATGAACCTTCACTGTAAGCCAGGAGGGCCCAAAATACAGCCATAAAGAGGAGTGTTACCTCACTCTAAGTCATGTCGTCAAGGACAAACACAACCAACAACCCATAAATTGAATGTAACAGTTGCAATCTCTCATCAATTTGGGGAGCATAGGAGGCATTGGTAACTGCTTCCTCAGTTAACTAAGGCCACATCCTAAGATTATGTGCTAAATTAGGGGAAGCCATCTAGGCCTTAATAAAATGCACCTTCAGTCCTTCCAACTTCTCTTGGTCTGTTAGCTTTAGTAAGCTTAAGACTTGTGCAATAAGACAAGCCAAACTGCAGCAAAAACATAATAAGTCTAAGTTGTTGCTGATAACTTGAGATGATGAGGCTATGTTAATAAATAAGCTTAGAGTTACATGAATAAAAATTAGTCTGTCCCCAACACAAAAAATTTATTAAAATGGGACCTCAAACTCCTGTCTGCTCTGAATACTCCTTCACCTGCTACCTGTTAATGCTGTCTGAATGCTTTCAACTGCAAATTTGTGGTTATATAAGTGCCTCTCTGTCTCCCTCCCTCTCCTTATTCTCTTCCTAGCTCTGCCTGCCTCCTCCCACCACCCCATCATCTTGCCCCCATGCTGTTTTCCTATATACTCGTTGCAACATTTGCCTTTGTAGTTTCTGTGCTATTTTCCTCTGTAGTCTCTGTACCTTATTAAAGTAATTGCAGCTACTCCCTGACTCAAACCACTGTGGTCTTTCCTAGCAAGCATCCAAAGAACTGGCCATTCCTCCCCAACCTGACTTGAAGGTCCTATTTCTTTAGTTATAAACTGGGAGCACCTGGACTGGTATCCCTATGAGTGAGCATGGACCAATGAATTCATTGGTATAAAGGAAGGGTATGTAGCTGCTACTCCTAGGAGATTTTTTTCTCCTTATTTGGGTATGAATCAATTAATTAGCAATTCTATGAATTAACAAACAATTTATAGGCTAACCATGCAATCTGCCATATGAATTTCCAGTAAGTTACAATTTTTAACTGGGAGTCCTGAATCTGGTGATTCCAAATTCACTTTCTACTCTCAATATCATATTTATAATATACAGGTATGGGAAAAAAAAGGATCCATGTAAAAGAGTATGAAAAAGTAGAGTACCTTAAAGGTGCCAAGGGTTTTCTTTTCAAAATCATACTGTAGGCTGTAAAAAAAAATTATTCTAAAGATATGTTTGTTTTTAAATTGAGAATTTTTTTTTTCAGAAAAGTCCTATATAGCATTATGATCAAGAAATTGAAATGAACTTAGTCATTCTGGTGTGATTGTATTGCTTATTCTCACTTGCTATGTACCTTAAGAAAGTCCTTTCACCTTTCTGAAACTAACTTTCCTTTATCTTTATAGATAAAGGGAGTAGAGGAAGCTATTTACTAAGGTCCTAGTATTATAAGTAAAAGTGTTATAAAACTCTGATAATCTGATGGAGAGAGAGGAGACAGTATATGCCAGGCACATCAAGTAACTACCATCCTCTTGGCCACCATCTCCACTTATGCCTTGATAAAAGCAGGCCAGGATCCTGAAACCAAAGGACTTTGAAATAGTAAACTTCTATCCCAGTGTCACCTTCCTGGGAATCAACCACCATGGAGATGAAGCCTGGCAACTGCTCCTGCAGATGTCATAGCTAAAGTTACTCAAGATCCAGAAAAGAAGACTCTTGCCACCAAAAATCTTGCCATTTTCAACTGGGTCAACCTCAGAATTTTATGATTTTTATCAGTAAAATAACATTAAAGAATAGACCTTAACATATTCTTTGTTACAGTACCATAAACACCATGGGACCTTTTCTTCTGACTTTCAGCTAAAAACTTCCATAGTTGTCTTCTCCCTCCTTAGAATGGGAGCTCTTGAGAACGGAGACTGTCTCATTTATTTTTTTTAAAGCAATTGGGGTTAAGTAACTTGCTCAAGTTTACACGGCCAGTTATTTCTGCGTGTGGTGCTGAGTATATGAGCCCGGATTTGATCCAGGTCATCCCGACAGTGGAGCCAGTGCTCTTACTCGCTGAGCCACCTTGCCGCCCTGGAGACTGTCTCATTTTTCTAATTGTATCTTCAGGGCTTAATACAATGCTGTCCATAGTAAGTTATTGATAACTGCTTCCTTCCTTCCTTCCTTCCTTCCTTCCTTCCTTCCTTCCTTCCTTCCTTCCTTCCTTCCTTCCTTCCTTCCTTCCTTCCTTCCCTCTGCCTTAGTTTATCCATAAGACAACATATTTCCCTTCAGATGGAGGAAATGTGAAGTATAGCTTCATGGAGAATGGGGGAAGAGAAGATTGCAAGCAAGGGTTAGAGAAGGGAATGTAAGTTACATTACATACAAGTGAATAAAGTTACATTAGAGTAGATGTCAAGCCTTTTGCATGTATATGCATGAAAGCATAAACATATATTATGGACACATGAATATGTGCACATGTGCATATACACATGTATATATAAGCATGTTTTTGTATCCTCATCACCTAACATAGTACCTTGTATATAGAAGGCATTTAATAAATAATTCTTGAATTGAGTTGTTTGCTCCTTTTTTGTTTTATGTTTTATTTCACACCCTGATATCCCAGAGGAAGATTCCAGAGTTCTGTCAAAAGCAAAAATGTATTCATTTAGCACCTTTATGAATAACTTCTATGTGTAAGGTACCAGGTATACATATATACACATACACATACATGTGTTTAAATGCACATGTACATGTATGTATAATACCTACATATATCAACATATATGTATTTGTATATACATATTACTGTTCTTGAGTCCATAATTTTTATTTCCTTCATATCTCTCAGGAAAATAATGTCTTAATTTAATCTGTTTTCCTCAAAATGTTTCATTTAAAGTATACATACCAACTCTCTATTACCTCAGAATGTATTCCATGGCCTGCTACTAATGCCTAATCATCATTTGTTATGAATTAGACCTTTCACTGCAATCAAATGAGTTGGGATGGAACAAAATGTTTGTGGGTCAAGAATGTCTTTCTAAAATATTATTCATTAGTCACTGAGGATTCTCTGTTTTCTGATTGATTAGATTTACAAAGTGCCTTTACTCTAAAGAGTATATGTGACTTCTTAGGGAATTCCAGTGACATTAATTTATTTGTTGATATTGTGGCTCCTTTTGGACACTGTGATATCCCAGTTGATCAAAATCCTCCCAGTGGAATCCTCATAGCTTAAATTTCATTATAACCAAGAACAATTCACCTTCCATGATCTTGAAATCTGAAATTCTCCTCCCTGATGTCTCAATTTCTATCGCAGTCTTTTGCATATATTGGGTGCTTTATAGTTAATTATTAAATAGGATTGATCATAACATTCTCTCTTTCAACATTTCCCTCTGCCTCATTCCTCCTAAAGTTTCTCTTGTTTCCTGATGTGTCCTCTAGTTTCTCAGTCTCTCCCTGACCTCTCCCATAATTCCTGCTATGATTTCACATTCTCCCCTTAACAACTTAACCTTATAATCAACTAATTCACAAGGTGCAGTGTGAATCCTTAATTCTTTGGCCTTAAGTAATTCACAACTTGCTTATCCTAAACCTTGTGTCACTTCTACAATCTCCCTTCACTCCTACTCCTGTACTGCTGATTGATAATGGAGGAAATAACAAGATCGTGATGACTGAGCCCACTTCCTGGGGGATATTTTGCAATATATCTTTTACTCTTTCTCTCCTCTTTCAAACACACCCTACTTAGAGATTCCTCCTCTGATGCCTGTGGACATGATTAAATTTCCATATCTTTACAAACAACCACAACACACATTGACAAGTTAACAATCATTACAAACAATAGCAAAAATATTCTCTTAAATTTGAAAATAGAGCAGTATCATTCTGTATTTTTTTCCCTTTTTCATTGCTTCCCCACCCACTTATACATCAATTCTTCAACATAGGGGTCCTGACTTGAATACTCCACTGAAAGTGATCTCTCAAAATTTCACAGCTATCTTTTATATGAAAATGTTATATCTGACAGCCTATTTGATTCCTTGACCTTCCGGCCCTTTCTGCAGCTTTTGACACTGTTGTTCAATTGGTGTTCTCTCTTCCTTGGCTTTTGTAACAATGTGGATTGTCAGTTCTCTGTGTAGAGGCTGACTGTTCCTTCTTAATTTACTTTGTTCCATCATCACTTATGTTCCATTCTCCAATTGTATATACCACTGATAATTGTCTGTCAAAGAATGTTCAGATTTTCAAAATAAAAAATAAAACCTATCTTTCATACAATAACACTCTCCCAGTCAACTAACCCCCCCAACTGTTTTATTAACAAACTGCTGTCTGTGCTTGTGAAATTTGATTTTGTGAAATCTAATTTAAGAATTTACTTTTATGTAGGACATGTTCTTTCTTTATGCTCAATCCTCTAGAGATTATTTGTCAATTCTATATTATTTGTATTCTCTCAAACAGTAGTTCCACTTTTAAATTTTAATTGCCCTCTTGAACCTCAAACTCAAACTATTCAATATGGAATTTATCCTCTTCCCTCAATTAACCAATCTCCCTTTCAAAAATTGATATTTCTATTGATGACACCAAAGTATCTTGTTCTTCTGCCTCCAAGTGGATCCTACTCAGGGAGTTCTTCTTAAACTTCACATACATATTCTCTCTCTCTCTGTCTCTCTCTCTCTGTCTCTCTGTCTCTCTCTCTGTCTCTCTCTGTCTCTCTGTCTCTCTCTCCAATTTCTATTACTTTTATCCCTTCTAAAATCACTTAGGAATTTATAGGTGATACCTATGGGTAGGGGCAACTTTCTTCACACTATTGATATACTATTTTTTAAACATTTGAGTCTGAAGGACTTTTTGTATATTTAGTCTAAAGTCTCTTGATTGATTGATCAACATGTTCTCTCACAGTGTTAAGGTATAGAGCCAAAATGGAATGAATGGAGTGGTTCAGACCTAATTGTTGCATATATCTTATTCTTCATATTGAGTTCCAACGTCAGTTCAATAAAGCAAATCTTTTTTAAGTCCCTACTAAATATAGGACACTATTCCAGATGCTAATGATTGAGTAAAAAGTTCCTGCCCCAGAGGAGTTTATAGTGTAATAGGAGAAAACAACAGGTGCATGCAAAGTATAGACAACTGAGGAGAAATCTCTGACAATTGAGGGGTGATGGTGAATTGTGGTTTCACAACAGCAAATTTAGCTGAGCCTTCAAGAAAGACAAAAATTCTGAGCAATGGAGTTAAAGGATTATGCTCCAGTCATAAGACTTGTGTGAATGCATGGAGGTGGGAAAGTATATTTCAAGTTTGGGGAAAATAGATCTACATTGGTAACTGGAAGGTGAGTTCATGGAGGGGATTAGTATGAAGCAAAGCAGGATAGGTAGGTGGTAGACCTATTGTAAAGGATCTTAAAAGTCAGGCTAAGGAGACTACTATGTTCAAAGAAGTAAATTGGATCAAGACGATAAGACATTCAAGTATATTATGGTTACGTAGCATATTGAAATCGATAATCAGTCTTGGAAGCAGGGATATGTGGGTTCAAGTCCTGCCTTTGAAACATTCTAGCTATGTGTCTCTTGGTGGGTGACTTAAGCTATCAGTGTTTTAGGTCATTCTTTAAAACTATAAATTAAAGAGAATATGAAGAACTGAGTTTCCTCACCTGAGAATTTCGAATAAAAATGAAATGACATATCTTGCTACTATCACTATAGATGCAAACAATTTTTTGCTTCCCCAACTCTACTACTCCCACGCCCATCTTACCCAGGAGAGTAGAGTGCTTCACAGAGGGGCAGAGTACCTATGAAGGGCATTTGATTCACAGTAACAGAAAGTAACTTCCAAATGACTTCTGCCTCTTCAAATTGAAACAGAGAGGAAATGAAAAAAGAAAAAGAAATGGTAAACTAAACCCTAGGTAGCAAAAGTCACGTTTTTATAAAAAGAAGCTATCCCTTTTTTGTCAAATAGAGCACTAAGTAATTTATTTTGGCCTATGGGAATAAAGATACAGTGCTTCTCGGCTGAACAACCTCTGTGGAACTCTTCAAGGGCTTTATAACAATGAAAAGTGAAATTATTATTAAAAGAATATTTCCTGGGGAAAATGGCTTCAATCAGGCTAGACTAAGGAGTTTATGAAATTGAATTTATTATCAGGACTTAAATATTGTACATACAATTTTTATTTTACCCATTTTCTCTATTTTCTCAAATCCACTGGCTTGTGTTTGTGAAAGTGTGTCTTTTTGTGTCATGATCATCTTTTACGTATTGCTAGACTGATACTTTAATTGATTAAAAACCCTGTCTTGATTCTTTTGCACATTATTCATGGAAAATCCTTTTGTCAGTGATACACTCTGCCCAAAACTTGATTTGATCTTCTTTGTTTTTCCTGACACCCTCACTTGTTCTTATGTTTTGCCATAGGCCTGGCTTTTTATTCTGTATAACCAATCCAGTGTAATTGGTCTAGCCTTCAAAAGTGGAGTCCTAATTAGTTGTCTTTATTCGCTTAGCCATGCTTTCTTCCCACTTTCTGGTTTTTGACCCTCAACTTAGTGTATTGAGTATTTTTAGCATTTTTTGCTTCTGCCTGAGTCACCTGGCAACCCTCTTCCCCATGCCATTCACTGCTACTTCTTCTATGGGCCTCAATTGCTATCTTTGTCAAGCTATTTCTA
This sequence comes from Petaurus breviceps papuanus, assembly GCF_028583685.1. NCBI lineage: Eukaryota > Metazoa > Chordata > Mammalia > Diprotodontia > Petauridae > Petaurus > Petaurus breviceps. Next base: position 3,635,390 of record NW_027186349.1, on the reverse strand, counting down.
ATATAAGTAGTAGTTTAAATGTTTTAGACCAATAAAGAGATTACCACTAATCAGCTAAATTCATTACATCACAAGTATAATCAACTCTATTTAAAGGAAGGTAGAAATTTTGAGTTTTCTGTACAAAAAGAGTGGAGTGGTTCTGCTGAAGTACAGGTAACAAACCTTTACAGCAATTTTCAAAGACAGAAGAGAAACCAACCAGGAAAAGTGTATTTGTGTAAGCGCATCCAATCAACCCACAGTTCTACAAGTAGCACACAGTTGCAGGCTAGAATATACAGTCACATACTTGAATTGATGCTAGTTCCAGAACTACTCAGGGTTCAGACTTACATAGTTTTTGACGAAGAACTCACTCACTTCCAATCTTAAGTAGAGTAAAACTGTGTGGTAGTGTAGGCCTTTGGGATCCATGTATTGTCTGACTAATAAGGAAGCTTTGCAAACTTAGCTCTTAATGTGCTACAGCAACCAGTCAGCTTGGGAAGAGGGAAACTCAATCTCCAGGTCTGTTAAGCTTTGACATACATAGATCCTGAGATCAAATGAAGTTATAGAGTTAAAAATTACAGTAAGAAGATGAGTTAAATTCTGGCTTTAATGTCTTTAAAACAATAGGCTTTTCATCGATTTTTAAAATGTTTTTGTCTTATCCTTCTTGGAAATCACACCTTTTAAAATGTGATATTGTGGCGGCCAGGTGGCTCAGCGAGTAAGAGCATTGCCTCCAATATTGGGATGACCTGGGGCTCAAATCCGGGCTCAGATACTTAGCACCACACCCAGAAATAACTGGCCATGTAACCTTGAGCAAGTTATTTAACCCCGATTGCTTTAAAAAAAAAAAAAAAGAAAAGAAAAAAAATGTGATATAATTCACATTTCCTTACTGAAACTCTGACACTAGTGAAGCTTAGTAAATTGTAGTTCATAATTGTGTTAATGTGGAGGCTCTTTATTCTTTTTGTAAAGCAGCATAGTTACTATATAGGAAATAAAAAGATCAGAAGTGAAATCTAATTTTATACTTTTTTTTCACTCACTTCATAAAAAGGCAAAGCTAAATCAGTAGAATGCATCCAAATCTTATTTCAAAGTTTTAATATTTGTCAAAAAGATTAATCCTAGAGGAAATATTCCAGTCTGTAAGAATTTAGATTAGGTAATCATTGGAAGAAATGATTTAATTGATCTATTCTACAGGAATCATTGCATATTCCAAAAGGGTCAAAGCATTTCTAATTTTCAAATGTTAAAAAATAAATTTATAAGAAAACAAAGATCTACATAAGTATAATAGACAGTCAGTGATTACATTAAATGATTTGGTAGTCCATCACATAACAAAAGAAATTTTAGATCAATTAACTTGAACAACTAAATAGTGGAAGAATAATTTCAAAGTTTAGGTCTTCCCCAAACTCAACAGAACATGTCCAGGTATGAGGCATTAGGTGAAGGTTTTTATTACTCTTCAAGGTTAATCCTAAGCAGAGTGAACTATGGTAATTCAAACTTAAGTTCACAGAGATATGGGTAAATGATCTATGAAATGAAACTCTTCTGTTCTGTCTGCTTTAATAAAAAACATTAAGGGAAGGATATTTATAATTTTAAGTATTAAATGCATTGTATTCCATATTAATGCCTTGTATTCAGATCATTGAATGCAAGTTGTCCCTCTACTTCTCAACTTATAAATCTATCAGACACATCAGAAGCTCACAAAATTATCACCTTAAATTTCTCTTTTAGTGCATCCACAATGTACCTAATGGCTTCCCTCATTCATTCTCACCTTCAAGGGCTTGCGTGTGTGATACTATAAGATCCAAGATGTCCTTTCTCTTGGTAAGAACAATTCTTATGCAATCTACTCTTTTGACTTTTCTAGTGACTTTTCTCTTATATCACAATGCCAGATTTTCTTCTTCTTCTTTTTAATTTTAAAGTGCAACCTTTTTAATATAGTAATTATTTATCCCACATTTGGGATGAGAAACATAGCAGAACAGTTATGTATTCCATTTAATTAAGTTCTGTTGTCAGTGTTAGAGGAATAAAATAGAAACCAAGTTAGAAAATGGCACACTATGAAAGTGAATCAAATGTGGAGAAATTGAATAGAATTAGGCCATTACAGAAATTGTTTTGAAAGAAAAATACCCTCAGGAGATTTAAAAATTGTTTCTGTTATGACTACAAGTCTTCAAACTCCCACTAAGGAGCACAGTTTTTTTTTTTCTTTTTTTAATCTCAGGAAAATGACAGAAATTTCAATATAACCTAATTTAAAATAAAATCCAATTGTGGATATATCAACACAGAGTAGAGGAAGTAACATAAAAATAACAGAATATTCTGATAATCCCTAAAAATCTGACTCTTGCACTGTTCAATAGAGAAGGACCTCTGGTTTGAAGACGAGACTAGTATTCTAATTCTGGCTTTTACCAATTAAAAAAAAAAAGTAGTGTGAAGTCTTCTTTAAGTAATTCACTGAGTAAAGGACATATTTCCTTAACTGCAAAATGGAAGTGTTGCATCTTACATTGCTGAGTCTCTTTTTGTCTGTTAAAATACTTTCATGTTGGGGCAGGTAGGTGGCACAGTGAGTAGAGCACTAGCCCTGGAGTCAGGAGGACCTGAGTTCAAATCAGACCTCAGACACTTAACACTTACTAGCTGTGTGACCTTGGGCAAGTCACTTCACCCCAATTGCCCTGCCTTCCCCCCTCCAAAAAGACCAACAGCCCCCCTCAAAAAATATTTTCATGCCTTGACTTCTCAATGGTAGACCTCAAACTAATAATCTAGTCACATCCTCCTTTCCCTTCTTCCCAAAGAGGGTCAATATGGCAGAATCAATAAAAATTACTAAACATTCATCAAGGGTCTAGTATGTGCCAGAACTGTGTAAAGTTCTGAGGGTACAAACAAAGGTAAAATATGATCTCTGCCTTCATAAAACTTACAATCTAATGGGGGAGAAAATACACAAAAGGAAGTTGAAAAGCTGGCAGGAGTAGATTGGTAAGATAACCAATACTGGGGTTTTTATCTTGAAGTCTAAAGTAGTGTAGTGGAGGGGAGAAAGGGGAAAGATGAAGAGATAGTTGGCCTGATCTCTGTTCTTATATGGAGATTAGTGGAGAGTCACTTTATTCACTCAAATCAGAGGAAGGGAGTGGCTCTGATGGCTTATAGGATCTGGGAAACCCCTTGAACTCCAACTGAATCTTCCCACTTGATGAGGGATTTGCCTGACTCCATAAGTCTTTCATTATAGTTGGGCCAAAATCTAAATCTGTTACTCTTATCCTAACCTAGGCCTCCATTGTCTAGCTACTTCCCACCCTTGATCATATCAAAATATCTCTACCCAAATCTGTTACCCTTAAACTAGCCTATCCCTCCATTATCTGTCATCTCCAGGTAGCCTTCAGCTATTTCCCACCCTTAATCATTCCTGGAATCTGACCTCAATTTCATCAAAGATCCTCCTTAGACTCCTTCTCAAGGACCCTCCCCCATCTTCTCCTCTAGACAACCCCTAAATCTTCCCACAATCTTTCTGTATATAAGATCCATCTTGCCTCCATAAAGGTGCTGAGATTCAAACTAGCTTAGATTTAGTCTATGTCAGATTGTTCTGAGTCTGCTTGTCCAATACAAGTGTCACACATACTTAGACTCCTTAAGAGTCTACCCGTTATGGCAAATCTTTAATAAACTTTACTTTACTTTGGCTGAGAGAAGACTTGAGTTAAATTAATTCATCAGGACCGAGTGTGTTGGTATTTTTGGGTCTTGAGCACCCTTAAAGTCTAAACCTCAACAGCCCCAGGGACAGAAGGCACTGTCTATGGTTGAACTGATTTTACAGGATGAATAGTTTCCTGGGGAATGATGGAGAATTCCAGAGAAGTTTATCTAGATGGTAAATAAAGACAGAGTTTTTCAAATATTGAAGAAGGTTTTATTTATCTATCCATCCATCCATGCATCTATCCATCTCTCTCTCTCTCTCTCTCTCTCTCAAATGTTCTCATCACTCCATTTGCTTTTCTATAATCTACACCCTTAGCAGAAGTACCCACACTTACAAAATTACAAAGTTTCACAAAAAGGTGACTATACCTGGCCATGAAAATGTCAAGGGCTCACAGTTTAATCAACTCAGTTCCCCAGGGACCACATAGTATTTCAAATTCCATTATGCTGATGATAGACATCACCCCATTTACTTCCTCCCTGCTTTTTTCCTGTACTGTTTCTAAAATCCCCTTGTCCAAAGATACTACAAAAAGGGGCAACATGGTGCAGGGGAAAATGAGCTGGGCATGGAGTTAGTAGACCTGAGATAAAATCCTAACTCTCTCATCTACTTACTCTATGACATGGGGCAAGTCACTTAAACTTCAGAGTCTTTGTCATTTGCAAAATGAAAGATTTGAGCTAGATTGCTTCTAAGGTTCTTTCTCTGTCTAACTCTATAATCCTCTGGATTTCCTTTATCATACAACAATGTTAAGCCTAAAGGTTACTGTGAAATATTTGTAGTTATCCTCCCTTTTCTTAGAATCTGAGTTCCTTTTATATCTTAGCAATCAATTTTTCCCCTTTGAGTTAGTTATCATTTATAAATTATTTTAAGCTTTGAAAAGTGTTTTACATATATTATTTGTCTTTCTTTATTATCTTCTTTTTTTTTCCAGTCAATACCCATTCTCTAATAGCTGGTAATCAACACATAATTTTATATCAGCATCTACCAATCAAGAATTGTGGAGAGATTAGAAAAGTGTTTAGTAGCACAGTGAGTAAGAGGACCGGATCCAGTGTTGGGATGACCTGGAGATCGAATCCCGAGCTCAGACACTTAACACCCACCCAGAAACACCTGGCCATGTAACCTTGAGCAAGTTACTTAACCCCAATTGCTTAGGGGCGGCCAGGTGGCTCAGTGAGTAAGAGCACTGGCTCCAGTGTCGGGATGACCTGGATCAAATCCCGGCTCAGATACTCAGCACCACACGCAGAAATAACTGGCCGTGTAACCTTGAGCAAGTTACTTAACCCCTATTGCTTTAAAAAAAAAATGTTTAAACTTTGTTTAAGTTTGTCTGTTACCAAAGCTTGATGGAAATAATTATTGAGAATATCTGGTTCCTTTTCTTTCTTTCTATGTTCAACAAGCACACTATTGTAGTGTTCTAGATAGGTTTATCTACAAAGAAGGAATGTCCTATGCAGAGAATTGGTTTGAATTCTTGGTGTAGTTGACATGTGAATCTCTCATTGTAGATTAATAAATTGGCTCCTGATTTCATAATTGATCCCTTGTCAGTTTAGTTAGTGTGAATCAGCATCCCAAAAACTGACCACCTGGAGGATAAAAATAAAATCCCTGATCCTGAAAAATTCATGAAAATCTAGACCCTAACAAACACCACCATATAGGCTCATTTGTTGAAGTCCTGGAAAGACATAGTTGATCTCTATGTTTTATGCATTAACAAACCTTATTAAATCTTTGAATTTAAGGGAATAGCAATTTTTCTACATCACATTTTATACACTAAGCAAATAAGTGGTTTCTTATGTGTTGGGTAATATGATATCTAATCCTGCACCTTCAGTGACTATAGTATTCTCTAGTCTTTGGTATAACATATTAATTTCCACATTGTCCTCTATCAGTCATTAGCTGTAAAGTAACATAAATTCAGAATTTCTTCTAGTAATTAGAGAAATCATTGAGCTAGGGGTGGGGATATATGTTGAAGATGCAACCCTGACCCCTATCTTCTTACCTTTCAAAGAAGGGGTCTGCAGGTTATTCATAGGGGACTAGCAACTGTGGTATGGGAGCTTGCTGATCCCTTTTCTGGACTGCTCATCTATTTTGGGTGTTCACCTAACCCAACTCTCACCTCTGGTTCCAGAAAGCTATAGCATATGCAGCAGCCATGCCTTGTAAAACCATCTCAACAGATGGGCCAAACCAGATCAGGGGTGACCTACAGGCCTCAAACCTGTCAGTGATTTAGTGAGATGTCTTCTCTAAGCATGTGAAGACTTCTGTCCACAGAGCAGGCAAATCAGAACAATTTGTTCCAATGGCCATGAAAGAAATTGTGGAGCAGTTAGAACTTGGTCAGACATCAAAAATGGTAAAGCCAAATGAAGTATCAACAATAAGGATAACAACAGCAATACAAACAACAACAGCAACATTCTTAGACCCACTATGCCAGAAAATTGCCAATCGAGCCATTTAGGGATTTAATGTTAGCTGGAGGCACCTATCCCCTAAAGCTATATACCTTGGTCTCAAGTACATCATTATCTCAAACCCGGATATTTTTCTTAATGCCTTTAGCCAAGTACCTTGGTGGACTTTTGTATTAATATTAATTTAAACAAAATCATTAGTATTGTTAATTCTCAAAGTGGAAGCAAATAAAGAGCATAATATAGGAAATGTATTCAGCTCTTATTGGTACAGTGCCTACTACATATTGGGCACTTCATATTTGTTATTCTTGTTGTTCATGAACCCATTTGGAGTTTTCTAGCTAAAGATACTAGAGTGGTTTGCCATTTCCTTCTCCAGCTCATTTTACCCATAAGGAAACTCTGGCAAACAGGGTGAAGTGACTTACCCAGGGTCACATAACTAACAAATATCTGAGGCCAGATTTGAACTCAGGAATCCAGGTCCAGCATTCTATCCACTGCTTCACCTACCTATCCAATTACTTGATGGCAAACAGGACCAAACCAGATTTGGTTTATGGAATTTCTCTGTAAGGAAATCAGGGTGATAAGTAAATATTCAGATTATTTGTTTGTTTTATGTTTTTGTTTCGTTTTTCTCTATTGAGTATTTCACATAGGATCGAGGGAGAGGAGCATCATGTGCATATAAGTTGAGAATATACATGTGTCTCAGATCATGAAAATGCTGTGCCTATCCTTTTAATTCCATAATTCAGTTGTCAAAAAAAAAAAAAACTATAGTCTGGGGAGGAAAGGGAGGGAGAGAAATTTGAAACTCAAGGGATTTTGGAACTGAATGTTGTAAACTATAAGTAAATAAATCAACCTAAAAAAAGAGGGAAGACACTAGAATTAAGAGTGGTTGGGAAAGGCTTCCTGTAGAAGGTAGAATTTTAGTTGGGACTTAAATATAGCCAGGGAGATCAGTAGTCTGAGCAGAGTAGGGAAAGCTTTGCAGTCATGGGGTACAGGCAGAGAAAATGCCCAGTGCCAAGAGATGTAATATCTTATTTGTAGAACATCCTTTATTTGTATATATTTGTTTGCATGCAGATTCCCCCATTAAACTGTGAGCTCCTAGGAAAACAAACAAACAACAACAAAAAAAAACTATAGTCTGAAGGCCAAATCTATTCACCAGACTCTTTTGGGCAAACTGGGAAGTTAAGAGTGTTTTGCTTGTAATTTTCAAAGAAAATTTTACCGTATAAAAGTGTAAAATTTTCGGGGCCCCTGCAAATATAGGTAGGGTGAAATGGCTATAATTCACAAAAACCTTACTCTAATTGAAATAGCTAATTAGATTTGAAAGTTTTTTTTAACTTCTTTATTTAAGTTGCATAATATGCAAGATCTATTTGAAATTTGTTTTTCAAGAGAACATGCAATTAGGTTGCAATCTTGTATATATTCATAATTACAGTCTCATAGACATGGTTTGTTCTTATAACAGAAATTTTGTATTTCGTTTCAAAGGAAAATTAGATAAAAAATAAATGTAGAAAGAATGATAGACATGATGGAAAGAAGATGAAAATTTTAAAAAGTGTGAATGAAGCAAGAGAAATTTTACAGGTCTTCTAAGGAATTTTCAAATTTAATTTATAAGACGTTTCTCTTTAAGAATGCAAATGACTTGGGATGGCCAGGTGGCTCAGCGAGTAAGAGCACTGGCCCCAGTGTCGGGATGACCTGGGTGATCGAATCAGGGCTCAGATACTTAGCACCACACCCAGAAATAACTGGCCTTGTAACCTTGAGCAAGTTACTTAACCCCAATTGCTTAATAAAAAAAAAAAAGAATGCAAATGACTTCTCTTAATATCTGCTGCTATTCATGTGATCAATAAGCCATTGTATGTAGTATGCTTCTCTCCTAGCACAAAGTGTGGCTGGGTGCTAAATAATTCACTTTGAACCTGAAGCATTGAGCTGTATTACCCAACAGCTTTGAGATAACAACCCTAATTATTCTACTGCTGAAATTTGAAGCAGCTTTTCTGTAAGTACACAGGGTTCATATCTATTGGATTAGCTACACTTGGTAGAAATCAATGTCATTTTTTTTTAATGTTGGCAGTGAAGAATGACTATATGTTGTGATAGGCAATAAAGTGACATTAGTCAACTAGAAAGAAATAAAGTTTATGAAGCTTGTTTTAGGGAAACTTTCTTCCTTTTACCATCACTTCTTATTAATAAATTGTTATACTCTTAATTTGATGGGAGTAAGGACTCTTGGGACCTTGAGGTTTTCAACTGAAAATACACAAAAAGCACATTGAAATATAAATCCATAATTATGTGTGAAAGATATATTTAATGGCAATTATCATCACATGAACTACAGTAAAAATTATTAGAGACGTAACAAGTATACACATCTTATATAATATGAACTTCCAACTACATATGGAAACTATTAACTCAACCACAAAAATAAAAATCCATTAAAATGTCTTTTGTATAATGAAAGTATAATCATTATAAATAATATTTAAAATTAAAGGTGCATTTTATTGTAGTGACTTTATTTTTTTTTACTAATTAATAACTCAAAAAATGGATCTTATATTTTCTATACTTTTTAGTTAATGGTGTGACTTAGTAGATGTAGTCCACTGTACAAAACTCATATTCAAAACCTACTTGTTGTGTGGAGCCAAGACAGTGAGAGAAACCAAGAAGTTGCCTGAGCTCTCTCCAATTTACCTCAAAAACAACATTAAATAAAAACTCTAATTGGATTCTGGAGTGAAAGAACCCACAAAAAGAAATAGGGGAAAAATTTTCCAGCTTAAGATAACTTAGAAAGAATTCAGGAAATGTTTGTCTTATTTGGGTAAAAGGAAGGCACAGTCCAGTTTAGGTATTGTACAGGCAAGCCAGTGGGAGGCTCTCAGTCACAACACAGAAAAGCAACTTAGGTCCCTCTGTCCTATCTCAGCAGGCTAGAGACAGAACAGGCCATCTTTGAAGTGTCAAGTCCCAGCACAGAAGGCAAATTGCAGGCTCCAGGACCCCAACATAATAGGCATGACTGGCCTGAACCACCCTAGCACAGTGGGCAAGCACCATTCAATGACTAGGCCCTGGAAATCAGTTCAAGAAGTTTGGGATGCTGCCCACTGTGACCCAGGAGCAGAGCTCAATTTCAGAAGAAAAAAAAAATAAAAGAGCCCTGACCATAGAAAACTACTATGGAAATAGGCAAGATCTAAACACAAACTCAGAAGAAGACAACAGTGTCAAAACTTTTATGTATGAAACCACAAAGGGAAATATGAATTAGTCTCAAGCCCTAAAATCCTCTTAGAAGTGCTCAAAAAGTGTCTTAAATATCAAGTAAGAGAAGTAGTAGAAAACATGGAAAAAGAAATGATATTTATGCAGAAGAATTATGAAAAAAAAAAAGAGTCAACAGCTTGGAAAAGAAAACACAAAAAATGCCTGAAGAAAACAAGTCCCTAAAAATAGAATTAGCCAAACAGAAAAAAAAATCTATTGAAGAAAACAACTCCTTTAAAAGTAGAATCGGTAAAATGGAAAAAGAGGTACAAAAGTTAACTGAAGAAAATAATTCCTTAAAAATTATAATTGGGCAAGTGGAAACTAGTGACTTTATGAGATATAAAGTATAAGTCAATCCAAATCAAAATAATGAAAAAAAAAATTCTAGTGGGGGGACCTCAACCTGCCACTCTCAAAACTAGATAAACCTAATAACAAAATAAACAAGAATGAAGTTTAGGAGGTGAATAGAATTTTAGAAACGTTAGATATAATAGATCTCTGGAGAAGATTAAATGGAAAAAGAAAGAATATGCAACTTTCTCAGTGGTACATTGCACCTACATAAAATTAGAGCATATAGTAGGGATAAAAACCTCATAATCAAATGAAAAAAAGGTAGAAATATCAAATGCACCCTATTCAGATCATGGTGTAACAAAAAATATGCATAATATGGGCAGCTAGGTGGCACAGTGAATAGAGCACTGGCCCTGGAGTTAGGAGAAGCTGAGTTCAAATTTGGCCTCAGACACTTAACACAAAAACTAGCCTGTGACTTTGGGCAAGTCACTTAACCCCAATAGCCCTCCAAAAAGCAAAAAAAAAAAAAAATATGCATGATAAAGGGCCATGGAAGGATAGACTAAAAAGTAATTGGAAAATAAATAATCTAAAGAATGAATGGGTCAAAAAACAAATCATAAAAATTATAGATAATTCCATCAAAGAGAATGGAAATAATGACAACATAACAAATATTATTGGATGAAGCCAAAGCAGTTCCTAGGGAAAATTTTATATATCTCAAAGCTTACATGGAGAAAAAGGAGATAAATGAATTGGGCATGCAAATAAAAATGCCAGAAAAAGAACAAATTAGGAATCTCCAATTAAACACCAAATTAGAAATTCTGAAAATCAAAGGAGAGATTAATAAAAGTGAAAGTAAGGAAACCATTGAATTAATGAATAAAACTGAGGTGTTTTTTTTTTTTTTGGAAAAAAAAAGACCACTAATATAGAAAAAAATTTGGTTCATTTGATTTTAAAAAAGAGGAAAACCAAATTATCAATATCAAAAATGAAAAGAGTGAGTTCAGCACTTATGAAGAAGAAATTAAAGAAATAATTTGTAGGTATTTTGCCCAACTGAATTCCAATAAATCTTACAATCAAAGTGAAATGGATGAATACTTACAAAAATGTAAATTGCCCCGATTAATAGAAGAGGAAATAAAATACTTAAATAATACAGTTTGAGAAAAAAATAAATTGAACAAGGCATCAATGAACACCCTAAGAAAAAATCTCCTCATCCAGATGGATTTCAAGTGAATTCTATCAAAATTAGAAAAAACAAAAAATATTATATCTAGTCCTATATAAACTCTTTGGAAAACATAGGTGAAGAAAGAATCCTATCAAATTATTTTTATGACAGAAATGGGGTGCTTATAACTAAACCAGAAAGAGCCAAAACAGAGGAAGGAGATTTTAGACCAATTTCCATAATGAATATTGATACAAAAAATTTTAATTAAATATTAGCAATGGGATGATAGCAATTTATCATGTGAATAATACCTGTAATCTATAAATACAACTAAAAAAACACTTTTCACACAAATAATCACAGATGTAAGCAATTGGAAAATTATCAATTGCTCATGGGTATGTCAAGAAAATATAATAAAAATGACAATTCTACCTAAATCAGTTTACTTACTTAATGCTATACTTATTAAAGTACCAAAAATATTTTAAAGAGCTAGAAAAAATAGCAACAAAATACTTCTGAAAGGAGAAAAAAGGCCAAGGATATCAAGGGAATTAAGGCGACAATGCAAAGGAATATAGCCTAGCCATAGCAGATATAAAACTATTTCATAAAGTAATCATCAAAACTATTTGGTAATGGCTTGAGTGGTGGAACAGTGGAATATTAGGTACACAAGTCACATTAGTAAGTGACTATAGTAATCTACTATTTGATAAACCCAAAGATTCCAGCTTCTGGAATAAGAACTCACTATTATGAAAACAACTATTTCGAAACCTGGAAAAGACTATGGCAGAACCTAAACTTAGACCAATGTCTCACCCTGTATGCCAAAATAAGTTCAAAATGTGTACAGTGGTGATACCATCACCACATCAGGAGAGCAAGGAATAGTTTACCTGTCAGATCTGTGGAGAAAGGAAGAATTTATGACCACACAAGAGATGGAGAACATTATGAAATGTGAAATGGATAATTTTGATTACTTTAAATTATAAAGTCTTTGCACAGGCAAAACAAATGCAACTAAGATTAAAAGGAAAACAGAAAGATGGGAAACATTTTTACACCTAGTATTTCTGATAAAGGCCTGATTCTCAAGTATTTAGAGAAGTGAGTCAAATTTATAAGAATACAAGTGATTTCCCAATTCATAAATGGTCAAAGGATATGGAAAAGCAGTTTTCACATGAAGAAATTAAAGTTATCTATAGTCATATAAGAATGCTCTAAATTACTATTGGTGAGATAAATACAAATTAAAAAAACTTCTCAGGTAAGACCTCAAAACTATCATATTGGCTAATGTGTCAGAAAAGGAAAATGATAAATACTGTAATGTCCAGCAAGGCATTTAACATCCCTGGACCTACTTGACTCCTGTGCAAAATGATAGTTGGAAAAGATAATAAGTGAGGTTTTTGCCAACTCTAGTTATGATTTTATGACACATATAGTAGAGTTAAAATCTAGTGATTTAATGATTTTTTATAATAAGAATAGATTATCATAAAAATCCCTCAAAGAACAGTTCCATTTGTTTCTATAATTAACTTTATCTCAGATGAATCCAAAAATAATATCCACATAGCCAGGTTTTGCTAAGTCTTTGCAAAGATAATTTTGTACTTACATTCTCTATGTATCTTTAACTGTTTTGTGAAGCCATTTTGCTGGTAGTCATATCATCCTCTACTATGATATTTTTGTAAATGGACTTTTACAGTAAAACAGCATTGAATATAGTTACTCTGTCTTTTCATCTGAAAAAAAAAGAGATGAAGGATTTCCTGACTCATGCAGTTGCTGGTTATTTTGGGTTCCATCTTTATAACAGGAATTTTATATTAGCTAATATTTTCTAAGAAATGGTGATGGTTGATCTTATCTTCCCTTTTCTATTTTCCATATTTTAGAGGTATTCATTAAAAAAAACAGGTCTGTTGATTTAATGTAAATACATTTCTTTGCTTTTTTTTGATTGTTTTTGTCATTTTTATTAATCCATATTTTTCTGTTTTTTTTTTATCTAGCAACATTTTGATGATGATACTCTAACCAGGTTTATCTGATGACAAGTAGGTAGCAAATTTTCAAATGATTTCCATATTTGTAATTAATCATTTCCTGTTTTTAAAACTAGAGTGGGTGGGAAGAGCCAAGGAGGCAGAGTGGGAGCAGGAGCTTGCTTGAGCTCCTGCTCTGGCCACCTCTAATAGATGTAAAAAAAATGACTCTAAATAGATTTTGGAGCTAGATATTTCTGTCACACAAGGTGACAGAAAAGAGCGAATCTCCCATTGAGGGCAGCCAGGCAGGCCAAAAGGAAGGGTTTATCACACCAGTGCAGGGAGCCAAGCACATTCCCATATGAGCCATGCCATAACAGACTCATGGCACAGACAGTCCAGGGAAAACCTCAGGAGAGTGAATCACTGGCAGCTCTGGTGGATTCCAGACTTATCAACCTATGAATGCAAAAGAGTGAGTGAAAGGTCAGTGGGGAAATCTGTTGGAACTGGGTGGGAGAGGTCTGGCCCAGGCCCCTTTGGCAACAGAGGTGGTGGTGGTGTTGTGGCCACAGCTGCTGCCATGTGGCCGCCTCTGTGGCTCCTGGCCTATAGATCTTAGGGGTACCAAGCAACCATTCATAGGGAAATTGCTCTTGCTTTGGTGTGCTTGGATCTGGGTTGCAGTCTTGGGTGGTGGTCTTAGAGTGAGGAACACTAGTGTGCCAGAGCTTATGGTGGCTATAGAGAGGGCACCCTCCTCATACCTCTGCCAATAACTCTGACAACAGCTGCAAAAACTCCAGAAATTTGGGACATGGCTTTCTCCACTCTGGAAGCAGAATTCTACCATGGCAAAGAGCTCAGAAGTCAAGTAATTGATTGAAAAATGAGTAAACAGAGGAAGTGAAATCAAATGATAGAATTTGGGGGGAGGGGGGGACAAAGAAGTTGAAAACATAGAACCAGAAGATTACAAAGTCAAGACACCTGTATCAAAAGCCTCCAAGAAAAATATGAATTGATTGCAGGCCATGGAGGAGCTCAAGAAGGATTTTGAAAATCAAGTAAGAGAAGTAGAGGAAAAATTGGGAAGAGAAATGAGAATGATGCAAGAAAAACATGAAAAGTGAGTCAACAGTCTGCTAAAGGAAACCTAAAAAAGTACTGAAAAAAAAATAACACCTTAAAAAATAGACTGACTCAAATGAAAAGAGAGACTCAAAAAGCTATTGAACAGAAAAGCCTTAAAAAGCCAAATTTGCCAGATGGAAAAGTAATTTCAAAAACTCACTGAAGAGAATAATTCCTTCAAAATTAGATTGGAGCAAATGGAAGCTAATGACTTTATGAAAAATGAAGATATTATAAAACAGATCCAAACAAATGAAAAAATAGAAGGCAATGTGAAATATCTCACTGGAAAAACCACTGACTTGGAAAAGAGATCCAGGAGAGATAACTTAAAAATTATTGGTCTACCTGAATGCAATGATCAAAAAAGAGCCTAGAAATCATCCTTCAAGAAATTCTCAAGGAAAATTACCCTGATATTCTAGAACCAGAGGGCAAAATAGAAATTGAAACAATTCAGCAATCACCTCTTGAAAAAGATTCCAAAAAGAAAACTCCTAGGAATATGAGAGCCAACTCTCAGAGTTCCCAGGTAAAGGGGAAAACACTACATACAGTCAGGAAGAAACAATTTGAGTATTATGGAAACACATTCAGGATAACACAAGATCTAGCAGCTTCTACACTAAAGAATAGAAAGGTTTGGAATATGATATTCCAGAAGTCAAAGGATCTAGGATTAAGACAAAGAATCACCTACCCACCAAAACTGAGTATAATATTTCAGGGAAAATATGGATATTCAATGAAATAGAGGACTTTCAAACATTCTTAATGAATAAAACAGAGCTGAACAGAAATTTTGACTTTAAAATACAAGAAGCAAAAGAAGCATGAGAAGGTAAACGAGAAAAAAGAAATCATAAGGAACTTGTTAAAGTTCAACTATTTACACTCCTAAATGGAGAAATAATAATTGCAACTCATGAGACTTTTCTCAGTACAAGGATAGTTGAAAGTAATATGTAGACATCCTAAAATTGGTTTCAATCAGCCAGAAATATGTTAAAGGGGAGGCTATTTGGTTAACTGCAGAGCATTTTTTAGAGTCCTATCTGGTTCAGACATGTAGTCTTGGCCTCAGTGCTCTTGAGGGAGCTTGACTACTGATAAATATAGAGCCTATTATATTGTGAATTTGAATGGTCCAGAGGGCTCCTTAGCACTATATTGATCTTGATTTTCTATTACAATCAACATAACAGAGGTGCTTCAGATACAACAGGAATGAAACCAGTCTTGATACTCCCGTGTTACCAAGATCAGGTGTTCTGCCTAGCCTATTACTTGGAGGAGTAAAGAGGAATCATTTGGAGAAAATTAATATTCCAATGAATAAAACCCATATTATTGCATGAATGAATCAATCTTTATCTCTCTGTCTCTGTCTCTGTCTCTGTCACTCTCTCTCTCTCTTTCCTTCATTCCCACTCTCCCTTTATTTCTATGTATAATGCAGAAAATCACTCTGGTGTGCTTAAGGGAGACAAAACAACAACAAACACAACAAACAGCAGACAGTTATAGATAAACTCTGACCCAGATTGAATATAAGCCAAGGTTGAGATTTGTTTGGTCTCTGAACAGTGACCTTGGGCAAGTCACTTAACCCCAATTGCTCCATCTACCCCCCTCCAAAAAGAAAAAAAAAAGAGGTGAAAGGTGATAAATAACAGCAAGGCTTATGAACAAGCTTCATGAATAAGGATACAAAGTGATAAACCATCACATAAATGCAATGATATTTCTAGGAGTGACATAGCAGAAAACTCCACAAATTAAACAAAACTATAGAATAATTCAAAGTAGCCTAGAAATTGATAAAAAAAAATCAAGGAGAAATAAATATACATTTCTTAAAATAGTGCCCCAAATGTTCCTTAAATTAAGACATGCACATGCATTTCCACAGGCACTAGGGAAGGGAAAGTGTGGGAGGAGTAAAGTAGAATTTTTATATCACATTCCTATTTGAGCAGGGAGAAGGAAGGGTCAAAGATGGGCAGGGGAAAATTAGAGAGAGAGAAAGAGACAGAGAGAGACAGAGACAGAGAAAGAGAGACAGAGGGAGAAGATAAGTATACTCAGGAATATGAGTAAAAATCTGGCCTCAAATATTTATGATCTGTATGACCCTGGGAAAGTTACTTAAACCTCTTTAACTCAGTTTCCTCATCTGCAAAATGAGATGGAGAAGAAAATGGCAAATCACTCCAGTATCATTGCCAAGAAAATCCCAAATGGGTCATGAAATGTCAGATACAACTAAAACAATTGAATGACAACGAAATAGTTAGAGAGATACCATTAAACTTGGTGGCTTCTTTTCTGGTTCTTTTTGGTTAAGTGCTACTTTTCTTCATCTGATAAACAGTATGTAAATAAAACAACTACTGTGTTCCTGTGCTAGTTAGTAAGAATACAAATATAAAGCTATAATCAATTCTTACTTTTGGGTTGCTTACATGATAGAAGATCAGACAGTAAATACATAGATAAGTATATATACAGAACAAACATATAGACTGTAAATAAAAAGTAATTAAATATAAGGGAGTTTGAGAGGGATGGCAATAACATTTGATCAATGAATGCTCTTTTTTTTCAAGTACCAGTTTCAATCTCTGAAAAATAACATACCACACACACATCATATATTTATTGATAACTTATTGCATAGATAAAGGTTCATTTTGAAAAGGAAGGACTTTGAGAGTCTAACAAGTTTAAATAAATGAAAGGATACAATGCTTCAGATTCTATTAGCATTTAAGCTTCAAGTCGACAGTAGCCAAGTATCTTAGGGAACTCTGGAGAACATGAGGGACCTCTGCTAAGGTTGTTAATAGATTTAGGCCACTGCAGAGTAATTGCTTCAGTGTACAACATAGCATCCTCGTGGTTCAAGTGTCTCTCATGCTGAAGTGAAATGCCCTGTTGTACTTAACAACTCAAGCAATCCTAGGTTCTGAGTTATTTCATCAGCATATGCAATTTAAAACAGCTAGAAAAATGTTTAACTTACAACCATAGAGGGACTTTGGCCCTGGCTGAAATAGACACACTTTTTCCTATTGTGTTCAAAGACCAACTTTACCAGGTGACATTACTGGGTTTTGAAAACAGCAGCTTTTAGTAACTGACCTGAAAAAAAAAAATCTGTATTTAAAAAGAAACCTCACACACAACCTCCTTGGCTTGAATGCTTTCATTCTTTAAAATGTGGGGTCACATTTTAGCATTGACTCTTCAGCTACAGATGATTTTATACTTGGATAAAAACTGCTGGCTCTTCTTTAATAGCTGTGTTTGCATAGCTGCAGTAGCCCTCAACAAGACTCATTGGAAATACGACCTGCAGATGGAAAAGCAATTAGCATTCTGGCTTTTGATAATTACCCACAGTATGGGAGGCTCATCCAAACTGTAGCTTCCACTGTGCCTAATAATAGGATTCTTTAAACACTGATATATTTTCATAGACACACAAACACTCTCATTTCAACTCTTGTCACTTATCTTGGATGGGAGAAATAAACACCCTTTGCAATTTTTTTTCCTTTCCACAAAGTAAGGCATACTGCTGTTGTGACAACTCCCAGTGTCACCTAAAAGTCACCTTGAATCATGATTTAATCAGCTGGAGCAAAGCAACATCTCATTTATTTCAGCAGCTTCCTTGTGTTGTAATGTGCTGATTGGAGAGATGCAGACATCCAAATTGAACTCTGATTAAACTGGAGCAAGATGCAGATGGAGTAGTTGTGTATGCTGGCACACCTTGGCCTTTATGACAAAAGGTCAAGGTGATTTAAATTCCTATTAAAATGAAATACTTTTCCCTAATTCTAGGGTAGGGTAGGAGCAGCCTGTAATTTATTTTAGTCAAATGGAAGGCATCCTTTCTGAACAATTAACCCCTGATTCTTTGATTTCCTTTCTAACTTGTTACTGACTGAGAAATCATGTATTGTCAATAAATATTATGTGATGTTGATGGACTTCAGTGTGTTTGGAGAAGGGTCATCACAGAAGCCTGAGTTTCCATAACAGAAGGTATAGCTATAGCTGATTACACTTGGTTTTGCAAGAGAGATATGGTTATTCTCTTTGTAGAAATAAAAGATTGCAAATCTAGAGGGAAAGCGTTACCCATGGAAATAAGCAGGGTCCAAGTGCTTTCTTACAAGCCAGTTTCTCCCTGTACTACTTTTATGCCCTCCTCTTAGCTCCAGGTCAGACCTCAGTGGACACTTATTAATGGCACTCACTAATTGAATTTTCAACCTGCTAGAGCTCCTAGTTTGATGCATTCACCTACTTTTCTTTTCTTCTATTATTTTAAATATCTGGCCACAACATCCTCACTTTGGTCAGATACCTCATAGCATGTCACTAGGGTGAACTATGAACAAATTATACCCTTTGTTTCCACACATTTAAATAATTAAACATAGAAGAGTGAATAGAATCTAGATTTGGAGTAAGGAATGCCTGTGTTAGAATCTTGCTTCTGAAACTTAATAGCTGTGTGAATATAGATGTAGAGAACTTTCAGAAATCTCTCTGCTTCACTAATGAAATGTTCCCCTCCTCTGAAAGGCTACAGGGCAGATAAGCAGGAGAATGTATTATGAAGGGAATGTTTTGGGGTCCCTTGACCTTGCTAAAGTATATTCCCCTGTTCTATACAGTTACCTGCAAAGGTTACAGGGCAGATAAGCAAGAGGGCATGTAATCTTTTTGTTTATGCCTCTGGATATGGTCTTAGAATAATACTCTAATAAGTAGCTAATCTTAAGTAAGGGTAAATAGTGAACAGGATTAAGGGAGGCTCCTTCTACATTATCTGCATTCCTTTTATGGAGGATCTTTCCACATTGTCTGCATTCTTTTGGTGTGTCTACATTCTCTTGGGGGGCATAAAACTCTGTAAGCTCTCTGCATCTTTGGCTCTGTAAGAAATGATACTGCAATAAACAGACCATTGATTATACCCCCTTCTTGTTATTCTCACCACTCACTAGCCCACCAACTGTGCTGGCAGCAGTACATAGACAAGTATCTTAAAGTCTTTAAGGATGTTTCCCTATGTATAAAATGGATGCACTGATACTTCTAATTTATACCTCAGAAGAACATTGTAAGAATAAAACATGATAATAAATTTAAGTGCTGTGGGGATAAAAATTATCCAACCCACAATATGAGAAACTGAGGCAGAGTTCTGAACCAATGACCCTTTATTAAAGGGGCCATAGTCGCCTCTAATCAAGTGGATTTCAGATCTTCCTGATAACCTGAGATGATGCCTCCATCCAGGGTCCTATTTTTATAGGGTAACATATTTAGATAATAACACAGAATAATTCTGTTGGTTGGCATTGTTAACATAGGCTAAAATAAGCAAAACAATTTATCAACAGGGTCACGGTTTGGGCAAGACAGGAAATATTTCTGCTGACAAGGTGGTCACAAGGTCGTCATAAGATGGATACCTGCTTGGACAAGAGAGAAAGTGCAGAGGTACAAAAACAGTTTTGGCGGACTTTCCATGTAGTTGAAAAACCTCAGCCACACTGGGTTTGGTTAGCATGACAAGGAAAAACAATGGTGGAAGGCCTCTGGTTAACTATGATTACATAAGTGTTCTAACCATCTGTAGCTCACAGCTCTGGGGCCAAATATAAGGAACTTATAATCACATCAAATTGATTGATATTGATTGTAATAGAGTAGGTGTCATCAATGAATCAACTTCCTCAGTACTGTTTGCAAGGTTCAATGTTCTATATGAATGCAGTTATTTTTATCAAGCACATGAAATGTAGAAAAAGAATTCAGAAATTTGAAAAACCACTGGTATTTTGATAGTAGAAATAACTCTTTTAAGTGCACATCTGTGAATCTTTAAAATGAATTTAATTCAATAATAAGTTCATATTTCTTAGTAAAATAGCTTTTTTTATTGCACAGTCACTTGTTTTGACATTTATCACTTTCTAACGTTATGTGGGTCACCTTTTCCTCTGTGGTTAGTAGGATTATAATGCTTGGGAGCTTGATAACAGTCAATTTACAATATTTGCCATGAATCTCCAGTTAGAATTAGAGAAAAGGCTCTACAGGGGAGAAAATGCTTACATGGACTCAGAAGGTTTTATTCACTGCATGGCCTGCAGTCATGAAGACCTAATGCATGACAGGTGACGAATATATGGTGGCCTTCCCCAAAGTCTATGCATCCATACTTTTTCTTCTCCCTCTACTGGTAGACTAGGTGAATGTGAGAGAGGACTGTGGGGAAGAACATCATTAGACTACTGTTCTGTAGCTAGTGCATCTAAAAAATGTCAAATGCATCAAAACCATTTTTAAAAAAGGCAAACAAGTGACATTCCAGTTGTGAAAGATGTGTTGTGACCCCTACAAGATATATTATAGCTGGAAACATGTTTTTGTCATTTTACTATTTGAAGGTAGATGTGGCCAATGGATGAGATCTCTGAGGAGTGTAGTGCAATGGAAAATCAAAAGCAAATCACTGTTCATGTGAAGTTAGGAGAGAACCACAATCAAACTCTGGCTCATGTTTGCCATCTGCATGAACCCAGGCAAGTTACCCACTTCTCTGTCAGTGGTTTCCTCAATTATAAAATGTAAATAGTACTCTCATAGCCTGTTTTTCAGGGTAATGGGAAGCAGGGCCTTTTATAAACCTTAAACTACCACTAAAAATTAACTATTATTATTTTTAATTTTGATATAAAAACACTTTAATAAATATAATTTTTAGGGTACAGTGCAGGGGAGGAATAACTTTTGAAGTCTCTGTTACCTTGGGTGGTCATCAGTGCAAACTAGAGGGTACTGGTTCCTCTTAACCCTGTTGCCAAGGTTAACTCCCCTGTTCCTGTTGCATTACCATGGGGTATGCAATTCTAGTATGTCAGCACCATTTGCATATGAATAAAAGGTAGGAATAGTGAAAATTATATAAGTACTTGAAAGTAAACCTAACACAAAACAGCTAGTAAAATATGCTAGAAAATATTACCACATTCTTATTCCTTAATTTAATTTCCCTCAGTTTCCAAGATTCTATATTCATTTATCACAATAATTATGTAAGCAATAATGCAAACATTTCAAAAGTGAGAAATAAGGGAGAAATGGAACTTTTTTTCTGCAATGGTTAATATAAAGCTCCATGTGATTCACATGCTTCTTTTCAACAGTCAAGTTAAGATATTCATCATATATTAAAGAGTTCTTCCATCTAGATTATGGAGGAGTATAAAAAGTAGCTCATCTAGCTGACAAATGCAGTGAAAATGGGCCATAATCAGCAACCCTAACTGTGTTGGTGATCAGAAGGTCAAGACTTAGTTCTCAAAGTGTGCCACCTACCCAGATTTACAATAAATGAACAACTTGGCGGGGTGGCTTACAACTTAAAGACCAATGATTTGTTTTTATGGGTACTGAGTTTATTTGACTGGTAGCTAGAGATTACTCGTCCCTGTCATCTCCTTTACCTCCAAATACACAGCATGACTTTGTATAAATAAGTCTTTTCTTGGGGAGCTCAATTGCTTTGCTTTTTTTTTTTTTACAAGCACATGGCAATTCATTTAGGCTATGGGAGAGCACAACAATATCATTTAACTAGCAGTGTTATTTCCATAGCTTCCTGCTATTTGCAGCTTTAATGATAACTTTTTAAGGTTAATTACCTACATATGAAATGGTGGGAGCATTCCAGCCTGATTTTATGGTAAGCTCTTTAAAGAAGAGATAGGACCATACCTAGAATCATTTGCCATCCAGCTTCAAAGCTGTTGCACCCGAGTACTGTGTTTTTCATCCTGAGAAAATGCTTACATAAGACAAAGTAGATAGGGAGGAGTTGGTCCTGGGAGCACAGAAAGAGAGTGAGCTGATAAAGGATAGCATCAGAATTCTAGAGATGGAAGGGACCTCAGATCTAATCCAACTCCCTCATTTTAGCCCTCTAGTCTGTACATTACATATCATCTTAGTTCCCCCTCTGCATCTGTTTGGTCTGTCTATCTCATATACAGGAAGGGTTGCCTAACATGCTTCTTTGCATATGAAACAAATGTATTTATGAATGGCAAGTTGAGTGCCAGACCATGGGAAGGAGTTGTCTGAAAGAAGACCCCCTCCTCATGACATACACACACACACACACACACACACACACACACACACAGAACTTGTAACCCATGGAGTAAGGGCTAGGGAGATTGGAATGTAGTTTGATGACATAAAATTAGGGAAAATTTCATTAGAACTCTTTAGAACCATCCACATAACACATTACAATGAAATATTTCTCATTTTCATGAAGGTGGTGCACATTCCTGATTATATTTAAAATTCACTTTGAAATCTATTTTTGGTTATTGAGACTGTCCCATAAATATATTCACCTGGTAGTAAGGTAGGTCTTTAAAAAACATGGGGGAGGGGAGTTGATGAGTAATAGCTTTCTAGAAATTCCTAACCATATGTTAGAGAGAGGAATAGTTTTCTAAAATTTTATAGGTTTGTTTCTCTTTCTCTTGCCTAGACTCCCAAGTCTGCTGCCTAATTGATTTTTGGCATAAAGAAAGGAAAGCTAATATTGTTTTTTTTTCCTATAACTATGTCCAAATGAATATGAGGAATGTGATCATGTTGTGGTTGCATTAAATAATAAACCCCAGTGGTATTTATAGCAACTACAGGCAAGCAGCCACCAAGCATTAGTTAAGTACTTACTTACTTTGAAATTACCTCTCATTTATCCTCTATATTCTGTTACTTTGTTTGAACATAGATGTTTGAATATTTTTGCTCCATTAGCTTCTTGAGAGCAGAAAGTATTTTTACCATTCTTTGAGTGTTCCTCACTTAGCACAGTGCTCGACATATAGTAAGCACTTAATAAATGCCTCTAGACTTGGCATGACTTGTCAAGTACTGGGAATAAAATGCTAGGCAACTAGCATAATGTCACACCCCCAAAGGCCCTTGAGGTTCAATTCCAATGGGCAATTTCAACTGCTGCAATTCAGTTCAAGCAGACTTTGTGTTTGCTATAATCATGATGTTGTCAGAACATGCTAAGAATAATCTTGGCTATGAAGCTGCCAGATGATTTTTTGTGAGGTCATTTTGACTTGCATCAGGCTAACTATAAGCAATTATAGTTTGCTTTGAGCACAATTGTTTATTTAAATTCATTGCTGAATTTTGTCTGTTGTTTTTTTTTTATTTTAAACAAACAAAAAAATGTTTGAAACTAACAACCTATCTCAATGGTCCATGATAGAGGCAATCTTTGTAACATACAAAGAAAAAATACTAAATCCTATCCCATAGGTCAGGGCATTAAACTTAACTTCTTTATTTATAGCTATGTTGCAAAAATGACTGGTATACTTTACCCTAATCATTATAGCATTTTATCTTCACAATTTATGTGGGGCTTTTAGTCATTACTAGATATATTTCAACAAACAGTTAAGTACTACATGGATATAAACTATACAAACCACTTAAAACATGAAAAGTCCTGTGCTAGATACCTGAATATTGTAATACTTTACTATGATTATAAAATAGACCCAGTCCATGAGCAAATATAGACAGCATAAGAGAACACATGAATAAGAGTGTGCAAAGTACTATGACAGATCACAAAAAATGTCATGGTTTGTGAATTTATATATCCATCCACAGGCAAAACTCTAGGGAACATTTCAGAGAGCAGCAATCATTTGCCAGTTAAGTTTCTGAATAGCCTAGAAGTCTCCTGGCCTTTTCCATTCTTCAGCATAGTTGACTATCTCTTGCCTACAGCACTATCATATTATTTGCACCCTTACATGAAAACCATATTTGAGGAATTGGAACTTCACCCACAGCAAATCATATGCAAGTATGACAGCTATAATAATGAGACTAGACCCAAAGAAGTCTAATGACTTCTGGATTTCTCTCATTTCAAAATATGTATCTTGTTTAAAACCAATGAGAGATTATCCCATAAAAATGGCCTTTTCTATGAAAATAGAACTTGCCATGTAGATTCTTAGAATAAAAGAATACACAATATTCTCAAATTATATTCTGGATAATAAATGTTATTATGACAAGCCTGTTGGGGGGCATAAGTAGAAAAATAAATTATAAAACAATAATTGAGTTTAGTTAATCAAATCTTATTTGCCAAAAAAGTTTTATACAAGGGGATAATTTAATCACTGATGTTTTCAATTTACCTCTTGGAGGGGAGCTCTGATTCAAACTAAAGTCTGTGTATTGGATGTGATTTGTTCCTTTCACAAGCAATTGGTTCTTTACAATTTCAGAAAGATAATAGATGCTTTTCTCTCATCTGTTTAATTACCCATGTCCTCTTTGTCTTTAAACAAGTAGGGTCATCAACCCTCATTATAAATCTGTTATGTGATAGGCAATTGAAAATGCAAAATTATATATTTCCCTTCACTATATACACCATAACATTTTAATATAAGATTGCTTTAGCTGCCTGGAATATTTCTGGGGGGTCTTTAAAATTAGGTTCATTCATTATTATTTCATGTACTGTCTACCCTTATATAGTAGAGTCCAATGATCCAAATTTGGATATGTGACTAAGAATATAACTCAGTCTTTATCACTAACTTCAATTTATGAGTGTAAAATAGTGAGGCGAAATTTGTCGTTGTTGTTTACCTATCTGTCTGTTTATCTATCTATCTATCTATCTATCTATCTATCTATCTATCTATCTATCTATCTATCTATCTA
>NW_027186349.1:3571874-3610330 GCF_028583685.1 Petaurus breviceps papuanus | reverse complement strand
CTATCTATCTATCTATCTATCTATCTATCTATCTATCTATCTATCTAGGGAAATCTAAGATTCTCATGTATTTTAATCTTCTTATTTCACATCTGATTGATTCCAGGTACAGGAAGATTAAGGGACATGCCTAAAACAACATAACAAATGAGTGGAGAAGTTAAAGCTGGAACCAATGATTCCTGTCTTTATATATTATTGATATGTAAGTGATCTGAGTAACTTTAACTTTTAAGTCATTTTAAAATGACTTAAAGTGACAGTGGTGAAAGATGGAAATAATATTGGTTTTATATCAGAGGATATGG
Source organism: Petaurus breviceps papuanus (assembly GCF_028583685.1). Taxonomy (NCBI): domain Eukaryota; kingdom Metazoa; phylum Chordata; class Mammalia; order Diprotodontia; family Petauridae; genus Petaurus; species Petaurus breviceps. The sequence continues at coordinate 3,610,022 of NW_027186349.1, read as the reverse complement.
GCTTAAATCCTATTCCAATTCTTACTACATTTCTGACCTTGGGCAGATCACTGAACGCACTTGGTCTCAGGTTCCTCACCTCTGAAATCTGAGGTTACAATAGCTTTGTATTATTACAATAGCTCCCTGGGTCTTTATGGTTTCCAGACTTGTAAAATGAAGGGTTTGTACTAGATGGATTCTGAGAGTCCTTCTTGCTTTTTATCTTTAGTCAGTTTGGAAAATTGGCAGTAGATAATTGATGGAGGAGCACCTTTAGAATCAAGTAGATCATCATTCAAGTCCTGCTTCTGTTTCAATATTAGCTGTGTTGCAAGTCACATGATTTCACGGTTACCAAACCTCTAAAACTGTGAATTGCTGAATTACAAACCAGTTATTCATGTGTACTGATGAAGGGCATTTCCCCATCTGAAGACTTTCCCACCTAGTGAAATCACAGGTCTGGACCAAAATACACCTACCATTGCCACTACCGCTACTGTTGCTGCTGCTGCTTCTACTATGACCACCAACCACCAGCACCACCACCATCACTATCACTAGCACCACCAACAATAATACAAAACAAAAATATTCACACTAATAAAACTAACAGTTTATTAATTATCTTTGACTACAATTTTCTTAGGATTTAGTAACATCAATATCATCATTTGTGTTCAAATTTTTCTCAATGCTATGTTTATTCCTCCATTATTTCCTAGCATCAAAGGCTCTTGTAGGACAGGAACATGAGTCAAGAAATAATTTGGCATTCAGCTGTTTCTTAGGGTACAGGGAAGAGTAGACAGAAATGAAAGTCAGCCTTAGGGAGAGAAAACAACAAAAAACAGATCTTACAAACATATTCACTGTTTTCTTTTGCCCCTTGTCTAGGCATACTGATACTTCATGATTACTGCTCATGTCAAAAGTAGTATATGCTTTAAATTTAATTCTGTCTCCACTTCTCTGTCCTAACAATCAATAATCTCATCTTTTTAGTTTTGCTAGTCTGAATTGAGGGTAGGAAATTAGTTAAGTAAATTCACACTAAATTGTGACTAAAAGCTTCTCCTAAAAGTACCAGGAATACTTTTAATTTAAGAGAGAATGTTCATTAAACTAAATTGTTTATTTGAACATAAAGCATTGTGGCTAAATGAAGAAATTCAGGCAAAAGGGAGATATTTAGGATGAAGAGGTCCTTTTCCAAAGCAAGAACTCTAGTAATCCAGTTCCCTCTGGATTATGAAAATGGGGACTCTTCTGATGGACATTACAATAGCTCCCTTTACCAACAAAGTATCCTCTCCTCTTTTCCACAGTACACAAAAGATTTATGTTCTCCATTTACCTTCCTCCCATGAATATGATATTAATTTACCAACTCAACATTAACTATATACTTTACTCTCATAGAAGTAGGACTATTTCTTATGTGTGGTAAATGCTCATTAATATTTGTAGATAATGACAATGACCTTGGACTATATTAATTCGACCACCCCCAAATCAACTCCTATTATACCTCACCTTGGGAACTAGAGTACTGGAAACTGGTATATAACGCATATACCAAAGCCTTAACTAAATTCTGTTTAAGGCATTGTCAGTTTTCATACTTTATTTTTCATCCAACACCTGTCTGCTCATGGAGAATCTTCACCTACTTGCTACTTTAAAAAACATTGTGGCCAACAACTAGTTGTGGAAAAAAATTCAAAAGGATTAGCAGAAGTAGGGTAGAAAAACTGAGGATTACTTCGTGGAAAATAATAAGAATTTTTCATCTGATTAAGCTTTTTTTTTTTTAATTGGGGTTAATTAACTTGCTCAAGGTTACACGGCCAGTTATTTCTGGGTGTGGTGATAACTATCTGAGCCCGTATTCATTGCCAAGTCATCCTGACTCTGGGGCTGGTACTCTTACTCACTGCACCACCCATGATTAAGCTTAATCCAATAAAAGTCAATGTGAATGAAGGTTCAAATATGCAAATGTATTTAAAATAGCTTCTAATAATAATAGCAATGGAAGCCTATATCCCACTATAGCAAAATTATATATATATATATATATATATATATATATATATATATTTATTTATTTATTTATGATGGGATAAATGTTTAAAAGGCTTGATTGGTCTTAAATCTATTTTAGTTGATATTAATTACATAGTTTTGTGTTAAAGTACCGAGAAAATGGCCATCTTGTGTTTGATTACACTTATTGTAATTTGTAAGTATGGAAAATGAGTTTAATGTTTGTTGTACTGGCAATTAGTGTCAAGCTAAAACACAGATGGCATGTTGTTAATCTGCAAAAGTAGGGGCTGTCTTTGAGGTATTAAAACACATCAACAATGCTGATTGCTAGATACTTGAATATTCATGATGTCATTTTCTTTAAAATTATTGACATCTAATGCTAATGGACAAAGTAAGTACTAGCCTATGATGCTACAATAACTCTAGTATTTGAAGAATGAAACTATTTCACAGTCATACTAAAGAGTCAAGGAGACTTTTGCTAAATGAATGAAAAATTCTAAAATTAATTAAATTGCTAATAGAGTATAAATTACCTAAAGTATATGAGGTAAAAGTATTCTCAGATATTTTTTTTAAATCTCAATTAATAAAGAAATTTCATTTACTGGACTATTTCTCACTCAGAGAACCAGGCCCATAATAGAAGGAGCATAAAGTTATTAAATATTCTTTTGATTGGATCTTTCTTTAGCAGTAACAGGAAGAAATAATGTCACCTTTTATTTTGAAAAGTACAGAACATAGACAGGCATAGTCTATGACAGGTGGTTCAATGTGATGTTACAGAAGAAATATGCTCTTTGCTTTTGTTGTTTGAATGAAGTTCAATACAAGAAATTTGTAAAGTGGTTATGTCCAGATGAAAGACAGGATGATGTACGAGAAGGAACATTGTATTCAGAATGACACCTAGTTGTGAATCCACGCCCCCCCCCCAAAAAAAAAAACCCTCCTAGGTAGCTGTGTGACTTGTCATCTAAAAAATGGGAGTAATAAAACACAAATTACCTACCTTATTAAGATTGTTACGAGGAAACTGGTCCATTGATAAGAACTGTCATTATATAGATTATGAAGTAGATCTTTACCTAAGGTTATGAAAAGGATTTGTTCATGAAATCCCACCTGTCAATAGAATGTATCTCTCTTTTTTTGAGCAAGAAACAAATGTTTATATATGTATATGTTATGTATATAAATTATATATAAACAATCATTTTTGTTACTAATACCAAACAAATTACAACCCTTCAGAACAATTATATGTCTATAAATGTAGCGTGTGACATATATGTGTGTTACATATTGCATACATAAACACATGTTCACACAAGTACCATCAACATTCATACATACATATGTGTTATGGGAATGGTAATCTGAAGATCTTCCCTGCCCCTTGGCCCTTTGATAGGCTTAAGTGACTCTGAGGAGCTTCAGGCTGGATGTGGTCACCTGGAGCCTGTGGCAGGAGGCTTGTTTTTCAGAAATGCCCAAACCTTGTGTAGCGGCAAGCACCCCAACCGTCCTCAGGGTTTGCAGCTACCACAGGTTCTTGGATCTGCTTTGTTAAAGGAAAGCAACTCAAAATGGGTTAACAAGCTTACTTTAATCAGTCAGACATATATCGTTTACCTTGTTCAGGAGAAAAGGTCAGCACCCTGAACCTCAAAGTATACAGGCATAATTATCAAGACAGAAACATCAAGTAGACAGATTTCCAAACTGTCCAACCATTACATCCATACCCAGTCTACATCTGGGTTTCCACATTCTGGGTTTTTCAAAGCCGGGGGACTCTCAACAACGGCTTCCCAGAATTCAGATCAAATCACAGAACACTTCTCAAAGTGAGTCCCAAAACAAAGCTACACATCAGGGCTTATATAGCCTTCTCCTGGCTCAGAGAATGTAACAACCCTATTGACCCACTGGCCAATCAAAAAGTATCTACTGAAAAACAAGCCTCCCTCCCCAGGCTTCTGGTGCACTTTAGCCTAGGGGCAGGGAAGATCTTTAAAATTTACATTCGCATTACACCTTGTTGCTTTGTGATTGGGCAGTGGGTCAAGAGGGCTGTGACATTCTCTGAGCCAGGAGAAGACTATATAAACTTTCATGTGAGGTTTTGCTTTGTGGCTCACTTCGGGAAGAGTTGTGTGATTTAACCAGATGAGACTCTGGGCAGCCGTTGAGCCCCCTGGCTTTGAGAACCCAGATGCTGGTGCTTGCCTCTCTGGTAACTGACTAGGTATGGGTGTAATGGTCAGACAGCTGGAAGACCTTTATGCTGATCTGTTTTTTTGTCTGTATTTTTTGTCTGATTGTAACTTGTTTGTATTCTCTGAAGTTCAGGGTACTGATTTTTTTCCCCTGAACTAGGTAAATGACACATGTTTAATTAAAGTAAGATTGTTAACCCATTTTGAGTTGCTTTCCTTTAGAAAAACAGATCTAAGAACCCATGCTAGCAGCCATCCTGGGTATGCTGGGGTGCTTAATAGCATGTATCTCTAGTTTTCTTTTCTAACATCAAACAGTTTTTTTTATTAGTTATAAATTATTTGATTTAGGGTTATTGAATGCACAGATATATACACATATTAGAATGTTATTGATATATTGTTTATTTTGGTTATTCCCAAATTTGGTTATTGATACTGGTACATACCTAATATTTTCTGAATGACAAATAATATATACAGATATGTATATATGATATGAACACACATATATGTATACATTCACAATACACATCCACGTATGTATACATACATGTATACATGCCATGTATATACATACATATATGATCATTGTAGAGGATAAAAGAATAAATTATGTCAGATTAAAATCATGAGACAGTCAAGATATCTGATGACTATAATTTTCATATGATTAGTTTTTGTTATATCATTCTTTTGATTGTATTCTTATGGTTGACATTGCCTTTAGTAAGTCTTGTTGCATAAATGTATCTTTCATGAAATAAATTATTAATTTTAATAATTTATGTTAGTGCTACACATTGCATTCAGGTAAAATTTGCTAGTTTGCTTGGGGTGGCATTTATAATATGTTTGTACTATTATCAAATTATCTCAACCACAAAATCAAATGTAAATAAGATAATTTAATACATACAATTAAAATAGAATTCCATGTGGCCTTTATTTTATGTAGAAGTGTATTTGATTTCATACTCCTTGTAACCAAAAGATTTTATTAACCTAATTGTTTGTAATCCCTTGAGTTAGGAGTAGACTAAGATGTGGTAAGTTCAATTAGTAAATCACAAATTGGTAGAGAGAATATTATTAATGCATTATCTTGGGGACATACTCCCTGCCACATAGGATGTTTCCATGATCATAGGCAACTCCCAGTTTAGTCTTAAGTGTTCCACAGATGTTAATATAGAAGAAGAAATCACTATGTCCCATGAGTAACACTAAATATTGCACAACTAATTTTGATATAATGGTATATAATAATTCCTCTAACGTCTTCTCCATTACATTGAATTCAGAGTGTCAATAACAGAGCAATCCATAAAAATATACAAGGGGCTGGGTGGATATGCACACCATACACATACCTAGGTGGTAACCTAGAGACTGTGGAAATTAAATATACAATTTTGGAAACAGGGATATTTAATTGCGCGTGAGATATGCATTATATAAAGAATGTAGCTTTGGAATTAACTATTAAATTCTTAATTATATTATGATATAAGTCATATATACAGAAATATGAGTTGCATAATTTCCTAGTCTTAAACCTCAGACTTAAAGCAAAGAAATTCGATAATAGTTTAGTTCCCATTGTCTATTAAATTCATTTTCTTATAATCTCTCCCTCCATGACTCTCCAGAATCTGGCACAGATGTATGATATAGGAGCTTAAATTATATTTCCTGAATGTATGAGTTGGATGTGAGGGTAAATAGTGATGATTATTGTTGCTAGGAGATGCTGAGGATCATGGATCGTGTAAGCTTGGTAGTTCATTGTCAGTGGTAGTTTAAAGACAATTGGATGTCTATACCATACCTGAAAAAACTGTAATGAGCACTTGGGAGCAGGGAGGGGAGGCATGGGGATAAACAGATTACAGAGAGTCAAAATGGCAGAGATCCAAAATAGACTAGATCAAAGTTTCAATGATATTCAACAATGAAGAGTCACCACTTGAGTGAGAAAAGAAAATCCAGTACAATACATACATACATACATTCACATATATACACAGTTATATACATATTGTATATACATATGCAAACAAAAATAAAAGTGTTCTTAAAGTGAATATGAGAATAACAGATTCATTTATCACTTCAGTTTGAATATTTCCACAGGGAACAATTTATTCTTAACCTGTTATGAATGACAGAGCTCAAGTATTAGAAGAAATTTTCAAAATCTTGTCTAATCACATGTATCAATTAATATATCAATTCCAACTACTACTTCTTTAAGAAGTGACTATTTCCTTAACTCTTTTACTAAAGATTATGGAGATAAGTGGTACAATGGATAGAGTGATAGCTTGAAATAAGAAAATCTTTAGGTCAAATGAAGTCTCAGACACGAGCTGTGTGACCCTGAACAAGTCATTTAACTTGTTTCCTTCAGGTTCCTCAACTGTGAAATGGAGATAATAACAGCATGGACCCTCAAGGTTTATTGTGAAGATAAAATGAGAAAATTTTTAAAAATTTAGTATTTTATTTTTCCCCAGTTAGATGTAAAAACATTTTTAACAGTTGTTTTTAAAACTTTGAGTTCCAAATTTTGTCTCTTCCTCACTCCCCACCCCACACCTCATTGAGAATGGAAGCAATTTGATATAGGTTATACATATGTAGTCATGCAAAGTATTTACATAGTAGTCTTGTAAAAGAAAATATGGAAAAAAGAAAAGAAAACATGGACCCAAAAAAAAACCCTTAAGAAAAATAAAGCACAAAAGTATGCTTTAATCTGTATTCAGACACCATCAATTCTCTCTCTGGGGATGGATAGCATTTTTCATGATAAGTCCTTCAGACTTCCCTTGGGTCACTGTAATGATGAAAATAGTTAAGGTATTCAGAGCTAATCATTTAAAATTTTGTTGTTATTTTGTACACAATACATTTCACTTTGCATCAGCTCATGTAAGTTTTTCCAGATTTTTTAAGAGCATCCTGCTCATTATTTCTTATAGCACAGTAGTATTCCATCATGATCACAAACAATAAATTCTTCAGCCATTTCCTAATTGATGAGCATCCCATGAATTTCCAATTCTTTGTTACCAGAGTAGAGCTGATATAGATATATTTCTACATATAGATCCTTTTCCTTTCAGCTGTTTTATCTCTTCTGGAATACAGACCTAGAAGTGATATTGCTAGATAAAGGGGCATGCATGGTTTTATAAATCTTTGACTATAATTCCATATTACTCTACAGTTGGGTTGAATCAGTTCACAACTTCACCAATAGTGCAATTTTGGCTTATTTTTCCCATATCCCCTCCAATATTAATTATTCTCTTTTTCTGTCCTGATAGCCAATCAAAAAGGTATGAGGTAACACTTCAGAATTGTTTTAATTTTCATTTCTGTGATCAATAGTGAGTTAGAACATTTTTTTTCATATTGTTATAGATGGTTTGATTATTTCATCTGAAAACTGTTCATATCTTTTGATCTTATATCAATTAATTAATGGCTCTTATTTTTAGAAATTTGACTCAGTTCTCTATATGTTTGAGAAATGAGGCCTTTATCAGAGAAACTTGCTTCATTTTTTTAATTTACTGTTGCTAACTGTATTTCCTCCATTCTACTTATCCCCCTTTATTTATTCTATTCTTTCTCTCCTTTCTCCCTGTCCCTTTTCAAAAGTCTTTTGCTTCTGCTCCCTCCTCCCCCAAACTACCCACCGTTCTATCACCATCTCATTTTCTCTTATCCCTTCCTAGTATATTTTCCTATAGGGTAAGAAAGATTTCTATACACAATTGAGTGTGTATGTTATTCCCTCTTTGAACTAATTCTGATGAGAGTGAGGTTTACTCACTCACCCTCACCTCCCTCCTCTTTTTCTCCACTGTAAAACTTTTTCTTGACTCTTTTATGTGAGATAATTTACCCTCTCCCTTTCCTTTTCTCCCAATGCATTCCCCTCTCACTCTTTAATTTTATTTTTTTAGCTATGACCCTTCATATGCAACACACACCTGTGCCTTCTGTTCATATGTACTCCTTCTAACTGCCCTAATGATCGGAAAGTTCTTATGAGTTACCAGTATCATCTATCCATGTATGAATGTAAATAGTTTAACCTTATTAAGTTCCTTGTGGTTTTCATTTCCTTTTTACCTTCTAATGCTTCTCTTGAGTTTTGTATTTGAAAGTCAAATTTTGGGGGCTGCTAAGTGGTGCAGTGAATAGAGCACTGGAGTCAGGAGGACTTAAGCTCAAATCTAATCTCAGATAATTAATACTTACTAGCTATGTGACCTTGGGCAAGTCACTTAACCCCAGTTATCCTGCCTTCCCCCCTCCAAAAAAAAGCCACATTTTCTATTCAGCTCTGGTCTTTTCATCAATAATACTTGAAAGTTCTCTATTTCATTGAATATTCAAATTTTCCCTGAAGTATTATACTCAATTTTGTTGGTTAGCTGTTATTTGACTGTAATTCTACTTCGTTTGCTCTCTGAAATTAGGGTTAGGGTTAATTCTAGGGTTAATTTTTTTTTTTATGGTTTTTTTTTTTTCCTTCAGTGAAGTTTTGTGCCTCATTTTCCATTTGGTCATCTTTTTTTTAAGTGATTCTTCTCCTCATTGACTTTTTGGACTTCTTTTGCCATTAGACATAGTCTACTTTTTAAGGTGTTGTTTTCGACAGTATTGTGTGTGTGTGTGTGTGTGTGTGTGTGCCTACTTTACCAAGTATTTAACTTTTTCAAGGTTTTTTTTTTAATCACTCATTTCTCTTCTTATCACCAGAGAACAATGCATGCTCTTCTTAGAGTCTTTGGATGTAAGAACTTTGACTTTATTATTTTTTATGTCTCGTGTTTTTTATCTTTCTTTTCACCATAGAAACTTTCTATGGTCAGAATCTTTTCTTTTGTTTGCTCTTTTCCCCAGACTATTACTTGCCTTTGAACTCTTTGTTAAAGTAGTGCTCTGCTTCCAGGCTGTAGGGCACACTGTCTTAAGCTTCAGGGGTTTTGTGCAGCTGTTTTTCAGAGATACTCCTATGGACCTATACATATTCAGTTCTCCCAAGATGGTATGATTTCAGGATAGCTATTTGCTCTTCTCCTGGCCTGTGCTCTTGTCTTTGGGTGACTACATGCACTCTTTTGTGCCTTAGAACTGTGAGAAGGGTCCCTGCTCCATTGTGGCAGCATACTTTGGTTTGTTATTGCTTATTGTCATGCTGTGACTGCCACACAGGACTGTGACCCAGATCTGAGTATCAGCAAAGCAACAGTGTCCTTCCTCAGTGCTAGCAAAGAGACCCCTGTAATCTCCTTCTGGCCAGTTGTTCCACCTCCATACTATTTGTGGGCTAAGAGCTCTGAAAGCAACAATGATGATGATGATGATTTAGTGGCTCACAAGACCTGTTCCTTATTTGCTTGGGCTTTGGTGGTGCTGGCTTGACCTGTAATGGACTATGCTACACTCTCCCAGGTGTGAAAGACCTTTCCTGCTGACCTTCTAACTTGTCTTTGACATCTGTGGACTGAGAAGTCTGGAAAGCACCACTGCTGCCACTGATTCCATCCCAGAGCCTGTTCTTGGTTTTCTAGGGTTAATTGTGCTTCCATTACTATACTGTGCTCCTCTTTCACTCTGGTACAATAGACCTTTCCGGTGGACCTTCTAAGTTATCTTGGACTAGAAAATTGTTTCATTCTGCCTTTTTCTGTGTTCTGCTGCCCTAGAATTAGTTTAGAGTCATTATTTAAAAGTATTTGAATGGGTTTAGGGGAGAGCTCAGGCAAGTCCCTGCCTTTACTCAGCCCTCCTGACTCTATTTCTGAGAGAAATAATAATTTTAAAAGCACTTAACACAGTGTCTAACTATATCAATACTATATAAGTGCTATGTAAATGTTAGCTAATATTGTTGTGTCTAAAACACATCTTTGGTTCCCTATTATTCTCACCCCCCCAAAATAATTATAATTTCACTATTTAATTGAATAGATAAGGGATTTCATTTAAGATATATCTTTTTTTCCCTAATCAGTGATAGATTTGTTATAGATAATCCCTAAGATCTCTTCTGTTTCAGTAACTATAAATTCTATGTCTTTTCTAAATATCTATCATCTCACAATTTAAATCTCCAATTAAGGGCTCTCCTTTGAGTTAAAGGCCAAACTTTTGATCATGCAAAAAAAAAATGACCAAAGGGAAGTCCTTGGTAGCTCCCCCTAAGAAACTACTACTTAAGATGTAATTATTATAATTCAACTTTTAAGTAACCGGAACCATTGTAAAATGCACATTTTTTAAAAGAGTTATAGGCGAATTGTTCCTAAAGCACAATAAAAGGATATGCTTGATATATTCACATTACCAAGATATTCATTCCAGTTTGCCTATAATATGACTTTAAGAGTAAGGAGTAAATATGTTAGCCATGAATATGTCAGATTTGCATATATCATATTTGCTTTTGCAAATTTTCAAATCTTGTAATAATTACATGGCTGACAAGTTCAATTTTAGGAAGAAAATTTAAAAATAATCCAAATTTTAAAAGGCTGCTTATTTGGGTGTTTAGAGAAGGGCCTTTTTTTAAGCTCTTATGAAAATTTATTTCAACTTGACTAAAACTTGGAATTCTGTCATTTTTGTTCACACATACTCTGATTCATGTATTGGATTTACCAAGTTGTAAAACAGACCATTAATATGTGTCATAAATATGTAAATAAAACCAGCTGTTGAATCTTGAAAAAAAGTGGGGGCAGCTAGGTGGTGCAGGAATAGAGCACTGGCCCTAGAGTCAGGAGGACATGAGTTCAAATCCAGACCATAGACATTTGACACTTAATTAGCTGTATGACTTGGGCAAGTCACTTAACCCTAATTGCCTTGCCTCCCCACTCCCCTACCCCCAAAAAGAAAAAAATAATAACCCTTTTTCCTAATTTATATTTCTATTTTCAATTTTCTTAATGGTACTCCCTAATCATAAGTAACTACCACGTCTTCGACATTTTCTGTCTGCATATGGGTAGATGGTGAACCATTTAGATAATGCATGATTTAATTAGAGGCCCTAAATGCACTTTATGATGTTTAAATGGCAGAAAGCCAAAAAAGGTTAGGGGCATGGTATTTCCCTGATAATAGCTAATGAAATGGAGATAAAGGTGACCTACTAGATAGAGTTTACTTGGGTTTTCAAATGTATTTTTTGTAGTATCCTGGGAACTCTATAAACAAGTAATCATAGAGTTAGACACTGAGTTGTGTGATACATTGAAGCATGGCTAAACTATAGGAAGAGACTTGTAATGAATTGTTGCTCTAGGGAGTGTAAAGGTTAATCGAGTTGTTGTTATAGACATTGTTGATGTTTAATGTATTTATTACTTGAAGGAAGAGGTGAACTGAGTAAGTTTGCAAGTGAGTAAGTTTGTGTTTTAAAACATTCCAATACTTAAAACTTTAAGGACTGTGAAAAGCTATAGTTCGTCACATGTAACTAAATTTTAACAAAATCAGAGAGTAAGCTAATGTTTCAAAAGATAGATTAAATAAGGAATTCCTTTGTTGTCAGAATTAGTCTGATCTTGTCAGAAGTATTTGTTAATGCTTTGCCTGTGAGAAAAAATTTGAAATAATTATTACTATTATTTTATTGGGGATTGTCATGGAAATGTGAAAGTTAAAGGTTCTTAAGTACTTTGAATATATAATAATTATAGCTGACCTATAGTGATTTAAAAATTGTAAAATATTTTATATACATTATTTCACTTGATCTATATAAAAACTCTATGTATTCTTAGTCCCATTTTACAGATGAGTAAATTTAGTTCCAGACAAGTAAAACAAAGTAACCTGATGGTAGTTGAACTCAGATTTTCCTGACTCCAGGCTGGGAGAGTACCACATAGTTGATTCCATGTTAAATGAATTTCTTAAGGTTATGTATTTATAGTAAATTAGGAGAGAGTAGGGTAGAATGCATAATGTGGATCTTTTTAAATCAAAAACAGTGCTCTTCCAATGGTTAAGTAGTATAAAATTACATTTTTCACAATATAATACTTACATCAAACTACTATTGGTAAAAATAAATAAACAAACAGAAAAAAAGGCAAAGCAAAACATTGTATTACATCTAGGAGGCCTAGAAGTGAATTCAGATAATTTACTTTGAAACTCCTTCCATTATACATAATAATTGCTATTCACATAATTAAATACTCAGTGCATACTTACTAAGTGTCTATCTACTATCTATTATGTCTGGCTCCAGAGTTATTTGAATTTCATTATTCAGTTGTTTCAGTAAAGTCTTAAGCTTCATGACCCCATTTGGGGTTTTCTTGGCAAAGACATTAGAGTGGGGTAAAAATGTACTGTAGTGGTTTGCCATTTCCTTCTCTAGTTCTCTCTCTCTCTATCTCTCTCAATTTATTGGATGAGAAAACTGATACAAACAGGGTTAAGTGAGTTGCCCAGGATCACACAGCTAGTAAGTATCTAAGGCTAGATTTGAACTCAGAAAGATTCTTCCTGACTCCAGGAACTATATTCATTAAGCCACCTAACTTTAAAGTTTACATGGCATCATACTATGTCTATTATTCAGTCAATAAACATTTATAAAGTGCTTATCATGAGGGAAGTGCTGTGCTACTTACTGTTTTTTTTTTTAGAGGTGGGGGGGGGAGCTAGGGCAGTTGAGGTTGTCACATGCCCAAGGTCACACAACTAGATTTTGTGTTAAGTGTCTGAGGTCGGATTTGAACTCAGGTTCTCCTGACTCCAGGGCTAGTGCCAGGGCCGTTTCTTTTTTAAATGAGGTTGATAAAACACAGTCTTTTTCCTCAAGGATTTCAGTCTAATGATGTATGGCAACAGGGAAATATATATATATATATATATATAATATAAACTCTGGCTACATATAGGAAAAATAAGAAATAATTGAAAGACGGAAGGGATCAGAATTGAGAATAATTGCAAAGGGCTTCAAGTAGAAGGTAAGATTTTAGTTGGAACTTGAAGGAAGCCAAGGAAGCCAGTAGGCAGAAAGAAGGAGAGAAAACATTCTAAGACAGGAAACAGCCAGAAAAAATTCCAGGAGCTGAGACATGGAGATGATATGGGAATGAATTCACACACTGAAAGTTTCTTCCAGTCAAATGACAAGGTTTATTGTAATGTCAATAGGAGCAGGTGAGGTCCTAATGAACAGGCAACTTAAAGGGGTTGGGGAGAAGAATGGGAAAGGGGAGATGTTTATATCCAAAAGAAAAGAGTGAAAGGTTCTGGATGGGATTAAGGAGTGGTCTGCATATGCAAATCCTTTGGGGGAAGTCAAGAGGACAGTGAAAGATGAAGAGGTTGAGCATAAAATGATGAACTTTAGGGTAGGGGTGCTTGAGATGCCAAAATAAAAACACACAGGGTCCTGCAAAATGAATTCAACTCAAGTCTTCTCTCAGCCAAAGAAAAGCAAAGTTTATTAAAAGTTCACTTATTTTGGACACAGAGTAAGTCTGTGCTAGAAAATTCTATGGTGCTTTCACACCACATTGTAATGGGAATGCAGATTTGGAAGATCTTCCCTGCCCCTAGGCTAAAGTGCACCTGAAGCCTGGGGTGGGAGGCTTGTTTTTCAGTAGATACTTCTTGATTGGCTAGTGAGTCAATAAGGTTGTTACATTCTCTGAGCCAGGAGAAGGCTATATAAGCCCTGATGTGTAGCTTTGTTTTGGGGGCTCACTTTGAGAAGTGTTCTGTGATTTGATCTGTATTCTGGGAAGCCATTGTCCAGGGCCCCCCCGGCTTTGAAAAACCCAGATGTGGAAACCCAGATGTTGATTTGGTATGGATGTAATGGTTGGACAGTTTGAAATCTGTCTACTAGATCTGTTTGTCTTGATAATTCTGCCTGTATACTTTGAAGTTTGGGGTGCTGACCTTTTCCCCTGAATAAGGTAAACGATATATGTCTGACTGATTAAAGTAAGCTTGTTAACCCATTTTGAGTTGCCTTCCTTTAACAAAGCAGATCTAAGAACCTGTATGGGCAGCAAACCCTGAGGATGCGCTTGGGGTGCTTGGTGCTACACACATGGAGACAAGATGGGGTCTTATATACAGAAAGGTTGTGGGAGGAATCTAGGGGTGGTCTAGGGTAGGAGTTTGGGGAGGGTCTTCAGGAGGAGTTAATGAGGTCAGGTAATAGTTGATTTGGGTATAGATATTTTGGTAGGCTCAAGGGTGGAAAGTAGATGGACAATGGAGGGCCAAGCTAGTGACAAAGGTTTGGGCAGAACCACAATGAAAGGCTCATGCAAATACCTCATCAAATAGGATTATTCAATCAGAGTTCAAGGGGGGATCTGAGAGCCTGTACCTCAAAGATTCAAGGAGAGCTCAAGGGGGTTCCCAGAGCCTGCACTTCATCAAAACGAATGTTAAATAAGCTAATTAGGAGATCTAGATGTGCTGGGGTGAGTCAGTTGCCTTGGACAGAGACTCCAGTGATCTGGGCTGCTGAAAGGTAAGGGAGAATTCAGGGACTGAGTTTCTTACAAAGACATGATCTTTTCCTTTTGGAATCCAGGTATTTTCACCATAGGGACTTGTTCTAGGAAGAGCAAGGAGGTCATTGTCACAGGATCAAATAGTACCTGTCTGGGATAGGGTGAAAGAAGACTGGGAAGATAAGAGGGAACTAGGTCATGAAAAGCTTTGTGTGCCAAACAGTGGATCTAGGAGTAGATCAGAAGCTATGGTTTACTGAGTTTTTTATATGGGCATGGATGTGAGTATTGGTGACAAGTTGAGAGCAGCATTTAAGGAAAATCACTTTGATAGCTAAATGGAGGATGAATTAAAATGGGAATAGACCTGAGGCAGGTAGATTCACCAGAAGGCTACTGCAATAGTTCAAGCATAAGGCTGTATGTACTCTTGATGGGGTACCTGGGGTCTAGGTCAATTTGTGAAGCCAACTTGTCCTTTCCCAACCTTGGGCTCTGCCCCATCCCCCTATCCTGCACTCCGCCTAGGCAACACCCTGTGACCCCTTTGTTCTTACTTAATATCTTCCTTTCTCCTCCAGCCTGGCCCACACCCTCCTTTGTCCTTGCCTCAGGTCTCCTCTGGTCTGGCTCAAATCTTATCTAAACTATCTATCTATGCACTGAGGTCCCTTCCAACTGGTCAGCCCTAACAATGGCAGCCCTACCCTTTAAAAGTAAAAGCATGTACCCCTCTCACTCACAGGTCCCCTAAAGGACTCTTGCCCGCTTCTCATAGAAGCTTAACAATAAACTTCTACAACTCTCACTCCAATTAAGCCTGAGACCTTGAATTCTTTCCAGATGCTATTGCAGGTTTTCTGGTCTTAGATAAGATCAGAATTCCTGCTGAACCTATTGGGATTCTGTCCCTCATCACTCTTATATAGTAACTCTGAAATCAGAAGACCTGGGTGAAGATCCTGTTTCTGATAATCACTACTGTCAACCTGAATTCAAGAGAAAACAAACATAGTGAAATTGAAGTCTTTAAACAGGACAAAAAAGTTGCAGGGAAAGGCCACACACAGAAAATGCTGAAGTACCCAAGGAGGAGTCTGGGAACAGGGTTTATACTGGGCTCTAATGCAAAGGAATGGCCAGGTTGCAGGTGGGAGGGGTTGGGGGCCTCTCACAATTTCACAAGTTAAGTTGTTTTGCATTACAAAAAAAGTACCTAGAGATAGTTTGGGAATTTCTGGAGGGGAGAGTTTTGGAGATTTACAAAATCAGTCAGAGTTGGGATTGATAATGTGTGCTAAATTTCAGACAATTCATGGGTCTGGGAGTGGGGGCAAGGTCAGATTTAGTCAGTTTAGTTTGACACTAACTGTACAATTTTGGGAAAATCACTTAACTTCCAGTAGGCCTCAGTTGTTTTATCTTCAAATAAGATTTTTGGATGACAAGAACCTAAGATATCTTTCAATTCTAGAACTTTGTTCTAATAATCTCACAACCTTATCAAATCCATACAATAGCCATTTGCTTAGCTGTTACCTTTTCCATTGAATAAATTAAGACTCACAGAAATGAGCTGTTTATATCACAAAACTTGTTAGTGGTAGATGGTTAAAACTGATGAAAATTCATTTCTTATGATTGTCTGTTGAGTGCTCTTTCTATATATACTACCATGTTTCCCCGATAATAAGACACTGTCTTATTAATTTTTTTGGAAAGAAAAACACCAGAGGGCTTATTTTCAGGGGAGGGCTTGTGTTGTCCTGCCTCAGCTCTCCTCCGCAGCACTGCTCTCAATGGTGCCAGCAAGCAAATCACTGGGGAAGAACAGGTTGCAGCTCGGAGCGCAGCTTGCGTTTCACCCTGAACGGGGGGAGGGGGGGCGGTGCATACAGAGGGTACCATAATGTAGCGTGTAGCGCAGGGGATCACCTTCACTACAGTAGCAATCTCAATAGGGCTTATTTTCGGGGAAGGGCTTATTTTATAGGAATCTTACAGAGTAAGGGGAGGGCTTATTTTCGGGATAGGTCTTATTATCGGGGAAACATGGTACTTCCTTATTAAGAGGGGTAGGTAGTAATGGGGTTTAGGCTCTGGGACCCCCCTTGAATCTTCCCACTTGATGAGGCATTTGTGTGAGACCTTAAGACTTTCATCATCACTAGGTCCAAATCTCTATTACTTTTAACCTAGCCTAGCCCTCCATTGTCCAGCTACTTCCCAACCTTGAACCTATCAAAATATCTATACCTAAATCTGTTACCCTTAAACTAGCCTAGTCCTCCATTGTCTGTCATCTCCAGGTAGCCTTCAGCTACTGCCCACCCTTAATTCCATTCCTGGAGTCTGACCTCAGTTCTGGTAAAGATCTTCCTTAGATTCCCCCTCAAGATCTTCCCCAAACTTCTCCTCTAAACCACCCCTAGATAACCTCGCACAGGCTTTCTACATATAAGATTCATCTTGCCTCCAGAAAAGGGCTGAGATTCTATCTAGTGCAGACTCAAGTCTCTGTCAGATTGTTCTGGCTTGCTTGTCAACACAAGCTTCACAAACACTTAAGATCCCTAAGAGTCTAACCATTATGGTGAATCTTTAATATACTTTGCTTTTCTTTGACTAAGAGAAAGCTTGAGTCGAATTCATCACCCAGTACCCAGTGTGTTGGTATTTTTGGGTCTTGAGCACCCCTAAGCCCCTAAACCTCAACCCATGATTCCCTGATTAGGAAACACTTCTAATCTCAAGTTCTTCTCCAGCCAACACTGGAACGTGTGAAAACCTCCCCTTCTCCCTATCCCTATCCCTTTCTTCCTATCTTCCTGTAATTTAAGGGTTTTTAAAAATTTTCTTTTAGGATAGCTTTATAATTTAATCTATTCAAGGCTTTTCCCCCCCTTCTTTGGAAAGCTGAACTCCAGATATTTTATATGTTTTATAATTATTTGGAATGAAATTTTCCTTATTGTTGCTTCTTATATTTTGCTGTTACCTAGAAATTCTACTGATTTCTAAGGATTCATTTTACAGACTGTAACTTTGCTTAAGGTTTTAATTACTTGAATTAGTAGCTTTTCTGTTTGCCTAGGATTTTCCAAGTATACTATCAAATCATTGAGAAACAAGAATACTTTTATCTCCTCAATTATCTTTATAACTTTAATTTTTTTCTTGTCTTATTACTGTCGCTGATTTCCAATACCATGTCAATAATAATGGGGAAAATGGGCATTCTTGCTTTTCTCTTATATTAGAAAAAGTTTCTGTTGTTGTTATTTGTCCAAGAAGACCATGATATCAAGGAGGCAATGCAATGACAAAAAAGTGAATTGTATTTAAGTGAGGGAGGGCCATGCAAAGTCACTAGCCTCACTTTCTTTTTAGGGTATTCTGTGTCCAGTGGCCAGATATAGATAAAGACAACTGGAGATGGCCCAGGATGCAGTGGGGAAACATAGCCTTTTCAAGGTAAAATCTCTAACAGGTCTCAATTTGATTGAGGCAATGCACATTTAGTGATTAAGACTAGGTTAAAAAAGAGGCAGAAAATGATCTCTTTATGTAATTCAAAATCATTTTTTTTTAATTTCTTAAAGATCAAACTTTACCCCAGATCACTCTGGCTCTTATTGATTGGCAAAATATAGTTCCCAGGTCAAGCTGTACTTGATTATAGTTTGGTCCTGATTAACTCAGAATGAATATAAATAATAATTCTTTCTGTTTTGGCCAGAAACTCTGAGGGTCTTTCCCTCCCAGATGAATTTTTTTTTTGACTAGGTAAAGAGGTCATTCTCTTCCTCATTTCTTAACTAACATTTGTCACTCAATTAGAAAAAAAATATGTATATATAAATATATATATATATATATGTATATATATATATATAATGTATTTCTTTGTATTTTATGTTTTCTTTGAGTGACAGATACTATTTTGTTTTACTATGTGTGATTTTTTTTAATAAGGCCTCTCTATGCTTATGCTTTGTAAGGTTTGTAGCCTAAGAGAATGTTATACTTAATCAAAGACTTTTTCAGCATCTATCACAATGACCACATTGCTTTGATAATTTCCTTTTTAATATGACTAATTAAATTGTTTTCCTAATTTTGAAACATCATTGCATACCTGGAATAAACCCCCATTTTGTCATAATTTATGATTCTAGGATAATTTGCTGTAGTCTATTTGATAAGATTTTGGTCAAATATCTTTTTAGTCAATATTCATTAGTTTTTCTTTTCTGGTTTGTCTTTTCCTGGTTTACATCTCATTTAAAGGATTTTGGTTGGCTTCTTTTGCATTTTTGAAACACTTTTTTAAAAGTATAGGTACTTATTTTCCAAAAAATTTCATTGCATTCTCCTATGAATTCTTCAGAACCAGAGATGATTCTCCTGCCTCCCCCACTTTGATGATTCTTTTTCTTTTTCTGATTCTATATCTAAATGTGCCCTAACATTCATCTTTCAAATCAGCATTTGGAACACAGTCCATTTGTAAATTTGGTATGACTCATGTAGTGGATCTTTATCATGCTAATTTGGATGAAATTTAATATTTATATATAATCCTTATTCCCCAATACCATGTTTTGTGCTACTATAATAATTTTATTGTTCTTTTGTTCTGTAGCATTTAATTTGGCTACATACTTAAAATGTAAATAGATTCAAACTTTGAAATGACATTTTTCTTCCTAAAATATGACAAGATTTTTAAAATGTTTTTAAGCAATTGGGGTTAAGTAACTTGCTCAAGTTTACACAGATATTTATTTCTGGCTGTGGTGCTAAGTATCAGAACCCAGATTCGATCCCAGGTCATCCCGATTCTGGGACCAGTGCTCTTACTTGCTGTGCTACCTGACTGCCCCGATATGACAACTTTTTCTTAAATATGTGTTATGTCATAGGAGCCCATCTTATACGGGTGACATTTAAGAAAATAATAGATGTAAATATATTAAATCAAAACTTTATTGCAATTTAAAAGCATTGCATTGATTTCCATAATAGCAGCAACTTAAATCTAAAAATTTCATATGGGAAATATTGTGAATTCACTTTAACATTGTGAATAATAGAAACATGTGCTTTAAAAATCTTTATTTGCCCTTGAAAAATTTTAAATATATTTTAAACTATTCTTTAAAAAATTGGTCTCACTTCTTCCCTCTCCCTTTTCTTTCTCTTCTTCCTCTTTTTGCCTTCCTCCTTTTTTGATATTCTTTTACTCCTACCCTCTGATCTTATTCTGCCACTCTCTCCTGTTTTCCCTCCTCTTCTTACTCACATACCCTTTTCCAAAGTTCCTCTCCTAGTTCATCTCTTTCTCCTTCTTTTTCTGTCCATCATTCCATTGGCATAACTACCTCCTGGTGAGAAAATCACCGCCATCAAAACATCTATTTTTTATAGTCTTGGAGAGTTGCATTATGTACCTTAATCCCATGTGTGTGCATGTGTATGTGTGTGTATCCTTTATAACTAATTTATAACTAATATAACTAAAATAATATAACTAATTATAACTAATATCCTTTATAACTAATATCCTATTGTTTGTGAATTGAACTAAATCGTGCTTTTACTCTATTCATTTTTTTCAGCCTTGACTTAACAATTTTGGTATTTATTAGTACAACTTTCCCCTGCATTTTCTTTTTGGAAGGTCACTGAGATGTTTCATATCTGCAGTGTATTAAGGTACATTTTTCCTGGTTTCTGGGGACCAAAGGGAGTATCTCTTATAGATGTCTAGATAGGTCTTCTAGAGATCCCCAATTTTTCATCAAAAGGAAGATGAAATGGAACTTGGCCTAGGGTCAGACTTTCTACTGTGATTGGTCAACTTAGATATTTTTTAATCTCTAGAATTAGAACCTCTTTTCCCCATAATGCTTCTTATCTTTTTTTAATGCTTTATTAACTTCTGATTTACATCATCCGTTTCCGCCAGATTTTGAGTTCCAAATTTTCTCCCCATTTTTCCCCTACCCACTGCCCCAAAATAGCAGTCCCACAGGATATCCCCTCCTCCAATCTGCTCTCTCCCATATTTACTCCCATAACCTTTTGACTTTTCAAGTGGATCTCTATGCCTCAGTGCCTGTATATCTTATTTCCCAATTACATGTAAGATGGTATTAATAATAATAATATATGTATGTATGCACATACATATATATATATATATATATATATATATATATATATATTTGAATATTTGATTTTAAAACTTTCAATTCCAGATTCATTCCCTTCCTTCCTTGTCACATACCCTTACTGGGAAGATAAGCAGCTCAGTATAGGTTGTACATGTGTGACCAATGCAAAACAATAACAGAGTAGATATATTGTAAAAGACTGACTATATTTCCCTCCCTCCTATCCCACCTCCCACTTGTTCTATTCTCTGCTTTGATCCCATCCCTTTTCAAAAGTGGGTGTTTCCAACTTCCCTCGCCCCAAGCCTGCCATCCCCTCCATCATCCTCCCTCTCAACCCCTTTCCCCCCTACACTCCTGGAGGGTGAGATACCCTATTTAGTCTGTATTTCATTTCCTCCTCAAGCCAAATTCAATGGGAATAAGGTTGACTCATGCCCTTTTGCCTTCCTATTCTTCCCATCTATTGTAACCATTTTCCCTTGCCTCTTCTGTATGAGATAGTTTACCCCAATCTGTCTCTGACCATCTCCTCTCATTATATTCCTCTCACCTCTTAATTTCACCTTTTAAGTATCATCCCTTCCTATTAAATTGATCCTGTGCCCTCTATCTATGTAAACCTGTAAACATATATATACACATACTCACATATGTATTCATATGCCCATATACCATCATATATATATATATGTTACAGTTGTTGTTTTTCCATGTAGGAATGTTAATAGTTCAACTTTCATAAGTTCCTTGTGATTTCTTTTCCCTAATTACCTTCTCATGCCTCTCTTGCTTCTTATATCTGAATGTCCAATTTTCTATTCAACTCTGGTTTTTTCAGCAAGAATGCTTAAAAGTCCTCTATTCCACTGACTGACCATATTTTCCCCTGAATCATGACACTCAGTTTTGCTGGGTTTGACTCTTGGTTTTCATCCCAGCTCCTTTGCCCTCCAGAATATCATATTCCAAGGCCTTCAATCCCTCATTGTAGAAGCTGCCAGATCCTGGGTTATCCTGATTGTGTTTCCACAATATTTGAATTGTTTCTTCCTGGCTGCTTGTAATATTCTCTCATTAATCTGGGAATTCCGGAACCTGGCTATAATATTCCTAGGAGTCTTCTTTTTGGGATCCTTTTCAGGAGGTGATTGGGGGATTCTTTGAGCCTCTATTTTGCCTTCTGGTTCTAAAACATCAGGGCAGTTTTCTTCGAGAATTTCCTGTTGTATGATTTCTAGGTTCATACTTTGATCATGGCTTTCAGGTAGTCCAATAATTTTTAAATTATCTCTCCTGGATCTATTTTCCAGGTCAGTGGTTTTTCTCATGAAATAATTCACATTGCCTTTTATTCTTTCATTTCTTTCGATCTGTTTAACAGCATCTTGATTTCTCATAAAGTCATTAGCTTCCATTTGCTCCAATCTAATTCTTAAGCAATGATTCTCCTCATTGAACTTTTGATATTCTTTTTCCATCTGGAAAATTTGACTTTTTAAGGCATTCCTCTCCTCATTGCCTTTTTAAGCCTCTTTTGCCTTTTGAGTTAATCTGTTTTTTAAGGTGTTATTTTCCTCAGTCAGGCTGTTGACTTTCATTTCATATTTTTCTTGCATTTTGTCATTTCTCTTCGCAATTTTTCCCCCACTTCTCTTATCTGCTTCTTAAGGTCCTCTATGGTCTGTAACCAGCTTGTATTTTCCTTTGAAGCTTTTGGTGCAAGAGTTCTCACTTCACTGTTTTCCTTCTGTTCCATGCTTTGCTCCTTTTTGCCCCCAAAATAGGAGTGTAATTTTGGAATCTTCTGTCTGCTTTGTTCCCTTTGCCTGGTCATGTCACCCTTCAGTCACTTGACCCCTGGGCTTTTTGCCACAGTAGGACTCTGCCACCAGACAGGGGATATTTTGTCCCAAACGCTGGCATTTTCTCAGCTGCTGGAGGTATTAGATGGGTGCCCTCTCTGAGGTCTCCACATGCTCTGGCAAGCTGGACACTCACCCCAGGACCTCCACCCTAGACTGCAATCCAGATCCAAGCAAGTTAAAGCAAGAGCGATTACCCCTCTGACTGGTGCTTGATCCCCTTACACTCTGCAGGCCAGGAGCTGAAGCTGCCACTTGGCGCTGGCTGTCTGTGCCCAAGTCTCAGCAGCTTCTCACCCTGGGGGCAAAAGCCATGCACTCCCATTTACTGGGTCCCAAATTCCAGACTGCATTGACCTCTCACTTTGTCCTTCGCATATATGTGTTGATAAATCTGGAAAGGGCCACAGCTGCTGCTGATCTGGACTCCCTCCTGCTGGTGGCTGGTCAGGCCTGCCCTGGGGCTAAATCGTAGTCATGGGGCTGGGCTCAGCTCCCAGAGCCCTGTGCTGGCTGATTCATGCTGGCCTGCTGGGCTGTCCTCAGTGTGAGGTTAGCTTCTCTGTGTCATTTTGTGGGTTCTGCAGCTCCAAAGTTTTTCAGAGTCCCCTTTTTACATGGATTGGGGAAGGTGGAACTAGAGTAATTTTTAAGTAAAATTTTAAGGAGGCAAAATATTTATTTGGTGTATAACATGCCTTCTTTACATACAGATTCCTTATTCAGTCTTCTTCCTGTTTGTTCTTTTCCTCTAAAATATCAAAAGTCTCATACTATTTTCTTCCTACATGATATACTTCTATGTATTCCCACATCTCTATATATGTTCAGCTGCTTGTAATCTACCTCTCTTGCTTCTACCCTAAATGGAAATTAATCTTTATTGTGTCAAAACTATGAGATTGATAATATATTAACTGTAAGGTGCCAATGCCTGATAATGGTTTAATATATCAATAATATTCCTGAAACCAATGGTGTAAATTCCTAATGTAGTATTTTTCTTTTGGGAGTGGTGGTGTTATTCTGCTTTTTCTAATACCTAAATAATCTACTATTCATTTCTAACTCAGGAAAAAGAAAATTCATGAACAAAAATTTGTTTGGGAGGGGCACTGTAGGACTCTTCCTTTTCTTCCTACTCTGAAACAGCAACAGAAGAAATAGCCCATTTCAACCTGTTCCCCTAGCCCTTGGCACAGGTGGACAGCCAAAGTTAGGGTCATTAGGAATCTGTGTAGCCAGTCAGGCAAATGAAACTGTCAGTCCTGGGAGTAGCCAGGCAATTCGGCAGCCAAATGCCCCACAGAACGAAATCTGGGGGAGCCAGTGGCAGTATGCCCACAGGCCTCAGTTGTGCAAGAAACAAGAAAAGGAAAAAAAAAAACAACATATGTAGAGGCATCCTCTGCATTGAAAGATGAAACCTCCCAGGCCCAGGATCAAGTAAGCAGGCTGGACCTCTGGAACCAGAGAGACCTGGGGAACATGGGGTTGGGGATAAACAATCAAACGTGGCAGTAGGGTCCAGGTGGGAGTAACCCACTCCCCCGCTCCCCCATCACATGTTGTGCTCATCTGTGATTGGATGTTAGCATCTAAAAGGTTACCCTGACTCCCTTCCCAAGGAGAATACCTGATATGGATCTGGTTTTACAGTACAGCTGCTGGAAGAATCATTTCTTTAGCATGGCTCTGGAATTCTTTGTGCATGTGCAATGGCTTCTCAAAGGAGGTGCTGCACTGGTCTATATACCAGAGATATTTAATCTTGCTGTGGGATTCACTTCAAACATTAATGGGCCCCTCAAAAATCAATTGTGTTAGCTCATCTTCTAGTGTAGTTGCAGTGGTATTGAAGGCTGTGACCATTTCATGTATGTCAGCAGCGACACTGGGATTGAAATACTAGATGAGAGCATGGTTTCAGATCTGAGTACAGAGGCTCCTGATATGGGAGCCAACAATTTGAATGCACCACTAGAGATGACATTGGGCTATAGCTCATTTGATCAAAGGTAGCCTGAGCACAGAGATCACAACATGGAGCCACAATTCTGGGGCACCATAGTAATTCAGGGAAGTGATCAAATGAAACTAACAGAAAGACCTTAGTTGCCTGCTGATATTTTCAAGCAGCCAATTCATCCATGCCTGTTGCACACTTGAGCTTGGTAGGAGTGGTCTGGGTCTAGCTGTGTCTTTTCCCTCACTGCTTATTTATGTTGAGGCATTTGCCTACATGTTTGACCCTGGTGCATTAGTCCCAATCCCTGATGTAGCAATTGAGGGTATTGTTGAAATCACCACATTCAAAGTAATGGTTACAAAGATCATCATGGCTCCTGTCTGATGATTTCCTTGATGGACTTCCCTTCTTCAGGTCTGTATCCAACTTCTCTAGTTTTATCCATGCCTTCTATCTAGTGGACTCAACCTAAGCTGGTTCTAGGGTGGGTGATCTCCTCTCCCTTGGGGAGAACAAGAGGAGTATCATATAGCTCTCTGGTGGCCTCAAAGAACTTCTGGTGGAATGTCTCCTAAACATTCACATTGAAAGTCCTTTACACAAAGAACAATGCCATTCTCAGTGCCTCTAGACCAAGCTGTAGGTAGTGATCTCTAATAAATTGCATCTGCTCAATAGCTTCAGCCCATTATAATTTGCTGCATACTATTTTAAGTCCAGGATGGAATTTTTCACCATATAGTTGATGTCTGATGCATTCTGCTGATCCTCTCAAGGATTAGTCTCTGTCTGCATGAGTACCACTACCCCCTGCAAATTACACACTTAATTTGATAGCTTCCTCCTAGCTTGCTCCACATCTAGATCATCTCTCTAAGGGTAGCATTGTGGGTCACAGCAACAGGCTGCTTTGATAATCTTTGGGGAAAGAGAATGATGTCATTTGTAATACACATCGAGACTGTTGCTCCTAGTTGGAAAATGAACCCTTTCTGCTTAAATCAGAAAATTTATTTCCTTTGCTATTTTACCTACAGATTTTTCCTATCTCTAAGCAGCATTAAGAAATGTCATAATGAAAGGGAATCTCATATTTGAATAGCCATTTGCCTTAATTATAGAATTAAGTCTGGGGGTTGCTGAAATGGGTCACATAGTCTAAGTCCATAATGCCTCTTACATGGAATAAGTCCTCTCTAGCCTCCTCTAAATTATCCAAATGAGTCCAAGGCTTTACATTATGCATCAGACTTGTGGGAGAATGAAGGTCCAATACTTCCCTAATGCTTAATATCTCCATACGGTAATTTTTAAATTTCATTTTGATGATTACATATTAATTTTATTTTAATAATATTTTATTTATCCCCAAATACATGTTGAGAAAAATTTTAGCATTCATTTTTAATTGGTTTTGAATCCCAAATTGTGGATCCAAACTCTGGATAGCATTTTCCTTTGCAAGTCCTTTGTACTTGTCTTGGATCATCATGTTAGTGGGAAGAGATGAGTCATTCATAGTTGATCATCACACAGAGTTGCTAATATTGTATACAAAGTTTCCTTGTTTCTGCTCATTTCACTTTGCATCAGTTTGTTCAAGTCTTTCCAGGTTTTTCCTCAAGTAGTTATTGCATAGTAACATTCCATTACATTCATATACTATAGCTTGTTCAATGATTCCCCACCTGAGGGGAATCCCCTCAATTTCCAATATTTTGCTAGATCAAAGTGTGCTGTTATAAGTATGTTTAAATATTTCCCTTTTTAATAATCTATTTGGGATAAAACTAAGTATTGCTATTGGTAGATCAAAGAGAATGCACAGTTTTGTTGTTCTGTGGCTATTCTCCAGCAATGAATTAGTGTTCCAATTTTTCCACATCCTCTAACATTTATCATTTTTTGTCTTATCAATCAATCTCATAAGTGTGAAGTAGTACCTCAGAGTTGTTTTAATTTGTATTTCTCTAATCAGAAGTGATTCAGAGCAATTCTTCATATGCCTATAGATAGGTTTGGTTTTTCATTAGAAAACTGCCTTTTCATATCCTTTAACCATTCATCATTTAGGGAATGAATTGTATTCTTACAAATTTGACTTGGTTCTTTTTATATTTGAGAAATGAGGCCATTGTCAGAGACACTTGTAAAGTTTTTTTTCTTTTTTTTTAACCACGGTTTTTTGTTTTATTTCTAGGCTTAGTTGCATTGGTTTTGTTTGTGCAAAAGCTTTTTAATTTAATATAATCAAAATTATCTATTTTTACATTTTGTTATTCTTTCTTTTTCTTGTTTCATCAAGAACTTTTACCTCACTGAACTTCTCCTTTAAGATTTGGATGCTATATCACTTGGTGTATCTATGTTTAGTGTTGATATGACTTCATTGTCTATGGTACCTTTTAGCAATATGTAGTTTCCTTCATTTTTCCTTTTAATTAGATCTATTTTTACTTTTACTTTGCTTAGTTTGGGATTCCTTCCTCTGCTTTTTTATTTTAACTTTAGCTGAAGCATAAATAGATTCTGCTGCAGCTCCTTACCTTTGCTCTTGTGTATTTCTCTGATTAAAATGTATTTCTTGTAAATAACATATTGTAGCATTTTGGCTTTTGATCTACTCTGTTATCTACTTCCATGTTATGGAAAAGTTCATTGCATTCACATTCAGAGTTAAGATTATTAATTGTGTATTTCCCTCCATCCTATTTTCCTTCTGTTTGTACTTTCTCTCCTTCCATCCCTTAACTCCTCACCAGTGTTTTGTTCTGTCTACCACCTCCCCTGATCCTCACTCCCTTCTGTCAATTCCCTCTCCTCAATTCTTCCACTGCTTTAATTAATCTTGTCCCCTTCTACTTCTCTGTTTGGTAAGATAGATTTCTACATTCAGATAATTGTGTATATTATTTCCTCTTTGACTCAATACTGATGAACATAAGGTTCAAGCAATGACCATCATTTATTTTCTCTTTTTTTTCCCTCCTTTGAAATAGGTTTTTTATGTCTCTTCATATGAAATAATTTACCTCATTTCATCTCTTCCTTCTTTCTGTATTCAGTGTTCTCCTTTTTCTCATTCCTTAATTATTCTTTATGTCATTCCCTCAAATTCACCTTATACCCTCATATATTAGGAGACATCCTATTTTCCAGAGCTAAAGTTGGAGAAGAAAGTTTTGCCCTGAGCATGGCATCACAACAATCTTTTGCACTCGCTCTTTGGATGATCTAAGCCTCAGAAGAATCCTAAAATTTATTTCATATAATTTTTGTATTGCTTTCACCCACACCAGGATTTCTCTGAGCTTCCTGATGAATCCTTCTTTTGGTCATGAAGCCCTGCTATGAATCAAACTTGTCACATTGTTGCTATTTCCCCTTACTGTCAGGGCAACAGGTCACTGTTTACCACAGGTATAGGAATTGAGATCTTCCTGCACTAAGGCAGGTCTATTCCCCACCTCCCTGGTGGGCTTCAAGCATGTGTGTTCTTGCTTACAAGCCATTTTCCTCACTTTGAAAGTAAATATCTGTTGGATTCCTGGTTCTCCTTTCTCTAACCTGCTGTGTTTAGCTCTAACCATCCACAGGTTAGAGAATGGTTCTGTCCAGTTGATAATCTATACCCTCTTTTTATGTATATTCCTTCTAGCTATACTATTAGGGGTACAATGTTTAAGAATTACAAGTATCAACTTCCCACATCTGGATATAAGGAGTTCAGTTCCAATGAATCCCTTATGTTTTCATTTTACTTTTTAGCCCTCTGTTGGGTCTTGATATTGGAGATATTTTTTTTTGTTTTCAATTCTGGTGCTCTCCCTATGAAAACTTGAACTCTTTCTATTTTATTGAATAACCATTTTTTCCCATTGAAATATAATGCTTAATTTTGCCAGGTATGTGATTCTTGTTTGTAGTTCTAGCTCCTTTGCATTCTGGAATATCATATTCTATGGTCTCTGATACTTTAATGCAGCAGTTGATAAGTCTTGTATAATCCTCAATGTGACACCTGATATTACATTTCCCCCCGATGGTCACTTGCAGTATTTCCACCTTGACCTGGTAATTCTGTAATATAGTTATGATTTTTTTAATTAAAAAAATTGGTCTTTATTAATTTGTTTGTTTACTTTTACTGGATTCAATTCCACAATTCCTTGAGTTTCAAATTTTCTTCCCCCACACCCATGGCAGCATACAATCAAGAATAGGATCTGCAAATAGTTTCACATTAGACATTAGTCCGGTTATGAAGAAGGAATGAACAATGGGAAAGAGGAAACAAAACCAAACAAAAAAAGAAAAATAGCAGGTAGTTTGCTTCAATCTGCATTCATACTCTGCTCTATCTAGTTCTTTCTCTGAATATAGACATCTCTCTCCATCATGAGTCTTTATGGAGTTGACTTATAACCCTGCATTGTTGAAAAGAGTGCAGACTATCAAAGTTGGTCATCACAGATACATTGTGTCTGTAATTGTGAACAAATTTCTCCTGTTTCTGCTCTTCTCACTCAGCATCAGTTCATATAAGCCTCTCCAGGTAAATATGAAGTCAATCTGCTCCTTCTTTCTTATAGCACAATAGTATTCCATAACATGCACATACCACAACTTGTTTAGCCATTCCCCAATTGATGGGCATCCCATTAATTTCCCAATCTTTGCCACCACAAAAAGAGTTGATATAAATATTTTTGTGCATATGGATTTTCCTCCCAATTTTATGATCCCTTTGGGATACAACCCTAGAAGTGGTATTGCTGGGTCAAAGGGTTTGAAATTACTTATAGCCTTTTGGGCATAGTTCCAGATTGCTCTCCAGAATAACTGAATCAGTTCACATCTCCACCAACAATGCATTAGTGTTCCAATTCTTCCACATCCTCTCCAGCATTTGTCATTTTCCTGTTTTGTCATCTTAGCCAATCTGACTGGTGAGATGTTGGTACCTCAGAGTTGTTTTGATTTGCATTACTCTAATCAATAGTTATTTAGAGCATTTTTTCACATGCTTATACATAACTTAATTTCTTCCTCTGAAAACTACCTGTTCATATGTTAGATCATTTATCAATTGGGGAATTACTTGTATTTTTTTTAAGCAATTGGGGTTAAGTAACCTGCTAAAGGTTACACGGCCAGGTGTTTCTGGGTGGGTGCTAAATGTCTGAGCTCAGATTCTATGCCAGGTCATCCCGACTCTGGGGCCAGTGCTCTTATTCCCTGTGCTATCTGACTGCCCCGAATGACTTGTATTCTTATAGATTTGACTCAATTTTCTGTATATTTTAGAAATGAGGCCTTTATCAGAGACATTGGTTATACATTTTTCCCCCAATTTTCCCCTTACCTATTAATCTTAGTTACATTGGCTTTGTTTGTACAGAAGCCTCTTAATTTCATGTAATTAAAATTATCCATTTTGCCTTTTATAAAACTTTCTAATTATTTTTTCATCATAAAGTCTTCCCCTCTCCATAAATCTATCAGGTAAACTATTCCTTGCTTTCCCAGCTTGCTTATAGTATCAGCCTTTATAACTAGATCATGAACCCATTTAGATTTGATTTTGGTATATGGTGTTAGATAGTAGTCTATGCCCAGTTTCTGTCCATTCTATATTCCAGTTTTCCCAGCAGTTTTGTCAAATAGAGAGTTCTTATCCCAAAAACTGGGGTCTTGGGGTTTATCAAACAGTAGATCACTATAATCGTTCACTGCTGAGTCTCCTGTTGCCAGTCTATTCCATTGATCCACTGCTCTATTCCTCAGCCATTACCAAGTATTTTTGATGACTGCTGCTTTTGAATACAGATTAAAATCTGGTATAGCTAGGCCAGCTTCCTTAGCATTTCTTTTCTATTAATTCCCTTAATATGCTAGACCTTTTGTTCTTTCAAATGAATTTTGTTACTATTTTTTCTATGTTTATAAAGTAATTTTTTGTTAAATTGATTGGTATCGCACTAAATATGTAATTTAATTTAGGTTAAATTGTCATTTTTATTATATTATCTTGACCCAGGCACAAGCAATTGGTGTTTTTTCAATCCATTAGATCTGACTTTACCTGTGTAAAAAGTGTTTTGTAGTTGTGTTCACATAGGTCCTGGATTTGTTTTGGCAGGTAGATTCCCAAATATTTTAAAATGTCTTCAGTAACTTTAAATGGGATTTCTCTTTCTATCTCTTGCTGTTGAATTTCATTAGAAATATACAGGAATGCTGAGGTTTTATGTGGGTTTATTTTATATCCTGCAACTTTGTCAAATTTATTTATTGCCTCAAGTACTTTTTTACTTGATTCTCTAGGATTCTCTAAGTATATCATCATATCATTTACAAAGAGTGATAGCTTGCTCTCTTCTTTGCCTAATTTGAATCCTTTGATTTCTTTTTCTTCTCTAATTGCTACTGCGAACATTTCTAGTGCCAGATTGAATAAGAGGGGTTATAATGGACACCCTTGTTCCACCCCTGAACTATTGGAAATGTTTCTGGCTTATCCCCATTACATATAATACTTGCTGATGGCTTTAAATAGATGCTACTATTATTTTAAGAAAGGCACCATTTATTTATATATTTTCTTGTGTTTTTAACAGGAATTGATATTGTTTTTTGTCAAAATACTTTTCTGCATCTATTGAGATAATCACGAGGTTTCTGCTAGTTTTATTCTTGATATGATAAATTATATTGATGTTTTTCCTAATATTAAACCATCCTTGCAGTCCTGGAATAAATCCTACCTGATCAAAGTGTATTATTCTTGTGATAAATTGGTATAGTCTTTAGTAATATTTTATTTAAAGATTTTACATCAATATTCATGAGGGAAAGTGATCTATAATTTTCTTTTTCCATTTTATCTCTTCCTGATTTAGGTATCAGTACCATATTTGTGTCATAAAAAGAATTTGGTAGAGCTCCTTCACTAATTTTCCCAAATAGTTTGTAGACTATTGGAATCAATTGTTCTTTAAATGTTTGATAGAATTCTCTAGTAAATCCATCTGGCCCTGGAGATTTTTTCCTAGGCAGTTTGCTGATGGCTTGTTAAATTTCTTTTTCTGATATGAGTTATTTAAGTAATTTACTTCATCTTCAGTTAATCTGGGCAAATTGTATTTTTGTAAGTATTCATCCCTTTCCCTAATATTGTCAAATTTATTTACATGCAATTTGGCAAAAATAATTACTAATTATTGTTTTAATTTCTTCTTCATTGGAGGTAGATTCACCCTTTTCATTTTGATACTCATAATTTTGTTTTCTTATTTCTTTTTTTTTATCATATTGACTAAGAGTCTATCAATTTTATCATTTTTTTTCATAAAATCAGCTCTTAGTTTTATTTATTAATTAAATAGTCTTCTTAATTTCAATTTTATTAATCTCTTCTTTAGTTTTCATTATTGCTAATTTAGGATTTAATTGAGGATTTTCAATTTGTTCTTTTTCTAGCTTTTTCAATTGCATGCCCAATTCATTGACTTCCGTTTTTCTCTACTTTATTCATGTATGCACTCAGGGATATAAAACTTCCCCTAAGAACTTCCTTCACTGAATCCCACAAATTTTGATATGTTGTCTCATTATTTGTCATTCTCTTGAATGAAGTTACTGATTGTTTCTATAATTTCTTTTTTGACCCACTCATTCTTTAGGATTAAATTGTTTGGTTTCCAATTAGTTTTTAGTCTCTCTTTCCATGGCCCTTTATTGCATATGATTTTTATTGCATCATGGTCTGAGAATGATGCATTTAACATTTCTGTGCAGAATTGTGAGGCACTACATGCCCTAGGACATTGTTAATTTTTGTGAATGTTCCATGTACCACTGAGAAGAAGGTATATTCCTTTTTAAACCCATTCAGTTTTCTCCAGAGATCTATCATGTCTACCCTCTCTAAAATTCTTTTTGGCTCCTTAACTTCTTTCTTGTTTATTTTGAGCTTAGATTTATCAAGTTCAGAGAGGGGCAGATTGAGGTCCCCCACTAGTATAATTCTCCTATGTATTTCTTCCTCTAATTCCCTTAACTTCTCTAGGTATTTATATGCTATACCACTTGGTGATTATATGTTAAGTGATGATTTTGCTTCATTCTTTGTGGTAACTTCTAACAGGATATAGTTTCCTTCTTTATCTATTTTAATTAGATTTATTTTTCCTTTTGCTTTATCTGAGATAAGGATTGCTACCCCTGCTTATTTTTTTTTAACTTCAGCTGAAGCATAATATATTCTACTCCAGTGTTTTACCTTTACCCTGTGTGTATCCCCTTGTTTCAAATGTGTTTCTTTTAGACAGCATATTATAGGATTATGGTTTTTAATCCATTCTGCTATCCATCTCTGTTTTGTGGGAAAGTTCATCCCATTCACATTAACAGTAATGATTACTATCTGTCTCTTTCCCTCCATCCTATTCCCTCCCCTCTTTATGTTTTTGTTTATTCCTTCTCCCTTCTCTTTCTAAGGGTTTTACTTTTGACCACTGTCTCCCTCAGTGTACCCTCCCTGTGAGCCCTCCTTCTTTATTACTCTTTCCTCTTGCTACTATTTTCCTCCCTTCTAAACCCCACCTTCTCCCCCCTTCCCCCTTTACCCCTCCTACTGACTATGGAGCACAATGGATTTTTATACTTATCAGAGTATGTTATTCCCTCTTTGACCCCCAAACCAATGAGAGTAAGTTTTATACAGTGCTCTTCTCCTTCCATCCATTCCCTCTATTATAATGAGATATTGTATCTTTTTATGTTAGAATCTTAAACTTAATTGACTATGTTGATCCCTCTTTGAACCAGAACCAATGAGAGTAATGTTCAGATGATGTTCATTTCCCTCTCTCCTTCCCCTCTACTATAGAATGTCTTTATGCCTCTTCATATGACAAAATATACCTTTTTTCCTCATTCTTTCCTTTTATACCATTACTGTTCCTTTGAACCCCTTAATAAGTTGTTTTTTTAATCATCAGATTAGTTCATTTATACCTACACCCTCTCTCTATGTATATCCCTTGTAAAGGTTGTGATAATCATTTGAATTTCAATATTGACAGGTATCAGCTTCTCATATAGGGATGTGAACAGTTTGTTCTTATTGCATCCCAAGTTATGTGCATGTGTGCATGAGTATGCATGTGTACGTGTATGTGTTTGTGAGTGTGTTTTCTTTATTTACCTTTTTATGTGTTTTTTGAGTCTAGTAATTGGAGATCAGATTTTCCACTGAGCTCTGGCTTTTTCATCAGCAAAATCTGGAAGTCCCTTTTTACATTAAATGACTATCTACTTGCCTGAAAGATTATCCTCAGTTTTGCTGGGTTGTTGGTACTTCATTGCAGTCCTAGCTCTTTTGCCTTATGAAATATCAAATTCCAATCACTCCAGTCTTTTTTTTTAAGCAATTGGGTTTAAGTAACTTGCTCAAGGTTACACAGCAAATTATTTCTGGGTGTGGTGCTAAGTATCAGAATTCAGATTCTATGCCCAGGTCATCCCGACACTGGAGCAGGTGCTCTTCATAGCTGAGCCACCTGGTTGCCCCTAAGCAATTGGGGTTAAGTAACTTGCTCAAGGTTACATGGCCAGGTGTTTCTGGGTGGGTGCTAAGTGTCTGAGCCTGGATTCGATCCCCCACATCATCCCAACACTGGGGCCCATGCTCTAACTTGCTGTGCTACCTGGCCACCCCTCACTCCAATCTTTTAATGTAGAAGTTGCTAGGTCTTGTGTAATCCTGACTGGAATTCCACAATATTTGAATTATTTCTTTTTGTCTACTTACAGTATTTTCTCCTTGACCTTGTAATTCTGGAATTTGGTTACTATATTTCTTGGAATTTTCAAGTTGGGACCTCTTTCAGGAAGACTCTGATGAATTCTTTCAATAACTACTTTAACTTCTGATTATAGGACTTCATTACAGTTTTCTTTGACAATCAGTTAGAGGATGTTGTCCCAGCTATTTGTTCATCATGGCTATCTGGAAGACAATTCTTAGGTTATCTCTTCTGGATCTGTTCTCCAAGTCAGTTGCTTTTTTCCAGTGAGATATTTTACACTTTCTTCTAATTTTTCAATATTCATGTTTTGCTTGATTGACTCTTGGTGCATCATAGATTCCTGAGCTTCAACTTGACTGATTCTAATTTTTAATGAATCATTTTCCTTGGGTTAGTTTTTGAAGGTCCTTTTTTAGGGAGGTATCTTTTCCAGTTAGGTCACAAATTTTACCTTTTAAGGGTTTGTTTTCTCCAGTGAGACTTTTTTTGGTCACTGTAGATTTAAATTTATCTACTACCTCTCTAATTTGCATTTTAAAATCTTTCTTGAGCTCCTCCAGGAATGTATTTTGGGCTTGAGACTAGTTCATATTTCCTTCTGTGGTCTCAGGTGTTAGTATAGAATATATAGAATCTGTATTTGGTTGTTCTTGATTGCTATTATAAGCTCATTGATTTTATTGCCTTCCCCTTCTCCTTATCAGCTTCCTTCCTTCTCATTGTAATTTCCTATTTCCTAATTTCTCAGGCTGGGAGCTAAGGGCCTGGGTGTTCACTTTGTGTGCTGTAGCTTCTGGGTTTCTAGACTGAGTCCAAGGCCAGTATTCTCAGTTTATCCCCTGAGTTACACTGAGGCTCACAGAGTAACCTCTGGGGGAGGGGTGGTCTGGCTTCTTCAGATTTCCACCTCTATGGCCCTGGCCACAGCTCAGGCAGGCTCAGCAGGTGGTGGCTGGTAGTGCTGGTGTCTTCAGTTTCCCCTGGTAGTGCTGATGTCCCCCTGTTCTTGTGTTGTTAATGCTTGCTGACTCCAACCCCTGGGCTTTGGTAGCTCTTGTTGGTCAGGTTAGGGTGGGGCTTGTTGAGACACCTCTGTCCCTTCACTTCAGACTCCTTACTGCCACAGTCACACCTTTTTTGGTGGCTCCTAAGCCTGAGGATATTTCCACTATTTCAGGATTTTACTCAGGGTGGGATATTTATCTTCCATGTCAGTTATTTTTCCAATGTGGTAGTTCACATGTTCTTCTATTTTTGCCTTTTTTTGCATGTGTTTAATGAGTTGTTGATGTATCATAGAGTTCTACTTGCCCAATTCTAACTTCTTTTTTTGGCCTTTTGGAGGGCACTTGGGTTTATGTAACTTGCCCAAGGTTACACAGCTAGTATTTTTTGTGTGGGTGTTAAGTGTCTGAGGCTGTAACCGAACTTGGGTCCTCCTGACTCTGGGTCCGGCACTTTACTCACTGCGCCACCTAGCCACCCCAATTCTAACTTTTAAGGAACTGTTTTCCTCATTTAAGGTCTTGAATCCCTCTGTCTGGGTAACCTCCCCAGTTCTGTGGATTGAGTCCATTACCAAAGGAAGAGGCCAAGATGCTCCAGAATGATAATAGGATTTCAATCAATCATTATGAATACTTACAAGCAGGGGTGATCCGGGGTGGCTGCTAGCTAATTCAGTGGATCTCCATAAATTCCCCCAACAATCTCATATGGTGATTAAAGAAATCAGACAAAGGTAAGAGTGATGTACATCACTACTGATTAGTGGATATTTTTGTTTTCTGTTTAGTAAGGAGCTAATTTTTGAAATTTGGTATTAATCCAATGCTGTTGAGTAAATGCCCAAACACAAGATTTTGTATGTCATGTGCTGGTTACAGAATGTTTACCATGTCCATGTTATGACTTTTACTGGTCACATTATTGGAGTTATCATTCAGTGTCTGAATTATGAATATTAATAGGTCATCTTATCTGGGCTTCTGCCTTTCACAGAGTTTAAGTTTATGATTTTCATTTCTTACTGTTTTTCTGGCCTTCTCCAATCCAAATCCCACACCTCAGTTAGCTTTTGTCTTTTCTTTTCTATTTGGTCAATTATAATTTTTAAGGAATTGTTTTCTTTAGTGGATTTTTATATCTCCTTTTCCATTTGTCCAAATCTATTTTTTAAGCAGTTGTTTTATTTTTCCAAACTGCAAAGTTTTTTTTTTATAATTCTATTGCATCACTCTCACTTCATTTCCAAATTTTTTTCTTCTACATCTCTTATATGTTTTCTTTTTTTTGCTTTTTGGAAGGCAATTGGGGTTATGTAACTTGCCCAAGGTCACACAGTTACTTTTTGTGTGTTTGTGTTAAGTGGCTGTGACTGGATCTGAACTCAGGTCCTCCTGGCTCCAGGGCCAGCACTCTACTCACTGTGCCACCTAGCCACCCATCTTATATGATTTTTAAGCTCCTGGGCTTGAGACCACTTGCCATTTTTCTTTGTGGTTTTGCCCATAGGTGTTTTGACATTATTGTCTTCTTCTGAGTTTGTGTCTCTGTAAGACTGTTAACTTTCTATGGTTAGATTCTTTTTTGTTGTTGTTTTTGCTCATTCTTTTTGCCTTTTCCCTTTTTTTATGTATGAGCACTGCTCTTGGTATGAAAGAGGCACTGTCTTAGGCTTCTTTGCCAGATGTTGCAAACTCTGGCTATTTACTTGGTGCTGCATTGATGTTGGCCTGAGGCCCCCAGGGGACCCTCATTTCTGGTGCTTATCTCAGGGGTAATATGGGAAGTGCCTGGTATTGTTGGAGACTCTATGGGGTATGGTAACTTATTTGATGTGGAGCTGGAATGCTGGTGGTGGTGTCTGGAATATGCTGAGGCAAGTCAAGTGTTTCTCTGTTTCCTTGTGGCTACACTAAAGCACATAGAAGTCTGACTTCTGGAGGCTCTTTGCCTGAGACTGTACTGAAGAAACCATAGGTCTGGCCACTGGAGTTTGCCTGTGTGCCTGGGGCTACATTGAAGCAACTGATGGCACTTGAAAGAGGAGTCTGCCAGTTTCCTTGTCTATGGTTTGGAATGTGGGGGGTCCTGCCATTGACATTTGTCTGCTACACCACACTGGGACTCAGGATCTCCAGATGGTTTGCTAAAATGGACTTGCTGCTGGCTTGCTGTGACACTTCCTGTTCTGCACTGTTTTTCTTTTACTTATAGAGACAGAACTTTCATATTACTTTTCCAAGTTTCTTGGGATAGAAGATTGTTTCATCGAGATTTTTGCTGGTTATTGTGTTCCAGTATTCATTTTGGAGTACTATTTTATAGTGATTTACTGCTTGCTCTTCAATCTTGGCTCCTTGGAATCATCTCCCCATACTGGCCACCAGTGTCGTCGTCTTCTTCTTCTTCTTCTTCTTCTTCTTCTTCTTCTTCTTCTTCTTCTTCTTCTTCTTCTTCTTCTTCTTCTTCTTCTTCTTCTTCTTCTTCTTCTTCTTCTTCTTCTTCTTCTTCTTCTTCTTCT
>NW_027186349.1:3475082-3571774 GCF_028583685.1 Petaurus breviceps papuanus | reverse complement strand
CTTCTTCTTCTTCTTCTTCTTCTTCTTCTTCTTCTTCTTCTTCTTCTCCTTCTTCTCCTTCTCCTTCTTCTCCTTCTCCTTCTTCTCCTTCTTCTCCTTCTTCTTCTTCTTCTTCTTCATTTGGAGAGGTAAGGCAGGGCAATTTGGGTTACATGACTTGCCCAAGGTCACAAGGCTAGAAAGTGTTAAGTGTCTGAGGTCGGATTTGAATTCAGGTCCTCCTGACTCTAGAACCAGTGCTATCTAGCCTAGCCACCCCCATCAGTTGCCTTATTAGCAAACCTATATTTTAGGAGCCATAGACAAAATACTGTCTTGGTGATTTTGTCATTTTCTTCTGTTTACCCAACAAAGTTGTTTTGGGCTTTGTGGTTTCTCACATTATTAGAGCATTTATTTGCACTGACAGAACTATTTGACCAAACCACAAGTATGCTAGCCCCCTACTCAATTTTCACCAGTTGACTGGAGCACACAGCCATAAAGATGCAAGTTAATCCACTGGTGAAAATTGAGCAGGAGGTCAGGAAAATTGTACTTAATTTTAGTTTTTACACACAGATATCTATATATGTATATGTATATGTATATCTAGATGAGAGATAGAGAGAGGAGTCAAAATGGTATGAATTTATTTTCTACCTCCATTCCAGAATATGCAGATTCATTTTTGCATCAGCAAATATTTATAGTAGCATTAGGTTTCTTTCCATTAGTCTCTACTATTATTATGATAGTTTGGAATTTTGCTGAATGTAGGAAAACTGTTTGAATCAAAGTAGATTGCTTCAATCTGTTTGTAATCCTGAACAGGTGACTTAAATGGACCAAATCACATTCTTCTTTGTGAAGGATAGAAGATTTATTCCCTAACACATAGAAGTTTCAGTCTTTTGCATTCTAACTGCAATTTTCAGTGCTCTGGAGTAGACCCAGCCATTTTCTTCCCACATTGTATTAGCATTGCTGGATAGTGTTACCCTTATGGCTCAGTAAATTTTTGTGACTAACCCCTGTTACCCTTCTTCGTCTCAAAACAACCAAAACTATAGCAAATAATATAATTGAATTTACCAAAACAAGTTACTAAATATGTGAATTCTGGGGAAATGAAGATAGATGTGAAATTGCTCCTGACCTCAAAGAACCTACTTTCTACTAAAGGGAAACAGCATGTATGCATATATGCTCACATTGCATAGTGAAGAAACAGCTGAACTTGGAGTCAAGAAGACCTGGATTCAAATTTTGTCTTGGATACTTACTAGCAGTATCTTCCTGGGCTTGTTATTGAAACTCTCAGATCCTCATTTTCCTCACATATAAAATACAAGTGTTAGTCTTGATTATATGTAGTCTCTCTTCTGGTTTTAAATCTGACAGTCCTAGATCCTATGTAACATAAGAATATACAAAGTAAATACATGAGAGAATTCATGAGAGATAAAACCCTAATGATAGCTGGGAAGTTTTGAAGAGGTAAGGCACACAAGAAAGACTTTGTGTTGGAAATAACACCAGAATTAAGTATTGAGGGAATCTTGAGAGTCTAGTAGATATAAAAATAAAATAAACTCCCTAAAGAGGGG
This sequence comes from Petaurus breviceps papuanus, assembly GCF_028583685.1. NCBI lineage: Eukaryota > Metazoa > Chordata > Mammalia > Diprotodontia > Petauridae > Petaurus > Petaurus breviceps. Next base: position 3,570,185 of record NW_027186349.1, on the reverse strand, counting down.
AAAATACTAACAGATAATATCTTATAAAGAACATCTAATAGAGGCACTAAAGCAAAATGAACAAATTGACAAAAAGCACTGTATAATATAGTTTAAGGGAAAGGAAGAACATTTATGAAAAAAAAAAGGAAAAACAGTTACAACCTCCCAGAAGATGGCACAGAATATCAAAATGATTCTGAACAGTACAACTCAATAAGAAAAATAAAAGAAATAGCATCTACTATAATGGACAAGAGTATTAAAACAACTGAAAAAAGGCAGATATAAGACATGACATACTGATATATTTAATAGAAAATTAGAGTAAAGCAGTGGACTCTGAGGACTAGAATGGCTCATATAGAGTTCAAAAATGGAGAGATGACAGAACAAATAACATAACACAAAAATAATAGCATAATGGGAAGAAGATTTGAGATCTCTATAGCCAACCAACAGAGCTAGAGGGTAAAGCTTGGCAAAAAATACATCAAATTATCAATCTTGCAACACACCACAATAAAATCCCAAATGCAGAAATATATAAATTTTTAAAATCACACCATAAATCATTTAGTGGGGGATCCAAAGTTATGCATTTCACAGTTGTGGATAGGAGAAGAATTCATAAGAAATAATGAAATAGAAAATAAGACAAAATGGATTATCTCAATTATAGAAAAAATATATTTAACATTTTGAACAAGCCAAATCAATGCAGGTAGAAAAAGAATGTGATGTAGACAGCTTCCCCCCCCCTTTTTACTGTTTTAAACATTTAGTATCTCTAATAAGGAGTTTCATCATTGAAACTATGTTAGGAATGATTATAAATCCATATCATTAAGGTTATTCATCTATAGCTCATTAAAAATATTAACATTCAATATACTTACAATAAATACAATACAATATAACAACAACAAATATTAACTTTTAAAGAAAAAAAACAAAAATAAACTACCAACACACAGTTATAAATTTTTCAAGTCAGGTATTATAATTTATGTCTGTATTCCTTCCTGGTGGAAGAGACTGAGATTGATGGGTCATTTGATTTTACAACTTTAATGTCCGGACTAATGTTGAAAAGTTGTCTGAATTAAGCCCAGTTCCAACAGACTTCTTAAGGAGGTTCAAACCATCTCTAGTGTGCCAAACAGAGTAAATTAAACTTCTGCTCCAATCAGCATTCAGATTTGGCCTGTGAATCACTGTCATTATTCTAGCTCAAGTAAGATAGAGAGACTGTGTCTCAATTAAATTTGAAAGGTGTAAAAATGATTGAAAATCAGAGAAATTAAAACAAATCTGAAGTATCAATTTCCCATGTCAAGTTATATTTAAAAATTTATAAGATATGTGGGGAGTGAAGGATGGAGAAGGAAGAAAGGTTCCCTTCTGATGAATCTTTGTCAAATTGTTCTGGCCATTTTGAAAATAAATTTCTATTTATGCAAGAAACATTACAGAATTTTTCATAGAAAAGGAAGAAATGAAAATAATTGGGAAGAAAGGTGCATTGATGGATAACATTGTTATTCTTAGTGCAAAATGAGTTGCTGAATAAACAGCGAAATAATGTGTGCTCTTTGTTTCTTTATTTTTTCTATCTTTCTTGCATGCTTGCACTCTTTCTTTCTTTTTCACTTTCATTTTTGCTTCTTCCCTCTGTCCTTCGTTTCTTCTTCCTTCCTTCGTTTCTTCCTTCCTTCCTTCCTTCCTTCCTTCCTTCCTTCCTTCTTTCCTTCTTTCTCTCTTTCTCTCTTTCTCCCTTTCTTTCTCTCAGTTTGGGCCAGAGATGTAAACTGAGAACTTGCTCCTCTCCTAGTTTCTTAAATCACACTACTACTGTTTATTTCTGTACTTCCCCCTTTCTATGTCTTGTGACTATATCTCACTCATAGATTCAAATCCCTTCCTTAATCCACCATTGATCTGTGTCCCAGAACTCTGTAGTGAATGACAAAGCTGTCAACTGGTGTCTGTTTTCACAGTCTGCAAGAAGTCCAGCACTAATATTGGTCTGAAAGCAAATCTTAACATTGATTAGAGACTCTGGGCAGTAGAATGCTATGCTTGATGTGATCTTGAACAGATTTTTTCCCACTGAACATAAACCTCTATCTCTCCTATTGTAATTTGTTTTTCCTCTTGGATTTTCTCATTATGATTCAGTCCAGTGTTTTCTCTAGATTAGCTTAAAGCTTTTTTTTTCTCTTGCAGTAGAGTGATTTTGTGCTTCTTCCTGTAACTCCACATGTTACTTATGTCTTTGGCAAAATTGTTTTTCTTGCATTACATATATATACATATATATATATATATATATATATATATATATATATATAACATATTCCATATGTTTCTTTTATTCTGCAAGCAAATTATTCACTTTGATCATCATAAAATTAAATCATAATTAAAATTTTGTTTATAAGAGGAGTTAGCATTCAGAATGTATGGTATGTATCATGCCCTAAAGTCAGTAGATTAACTTTTAATTTTAAATTACATTAAAATTAAAAATGAAAGTGCATTTATAAGGGAAGTTATTGTACAGAATGTGTGGTTATGTATCATGTCCTGAAGTTAGTAGATTAACTGAGTTCAGTCAACAAGCCAGAAAATGAAAATTCATCAAAACTTATCCCCTTAATGTAAAGGTGGAAACTGACAAAAAGTGGTCAGATAAGTTATTTTTCTTGCAGTAAGTATGCAGTATACATAAGAAATGAGTAATAGCATTTATTGAGTTCTTAAATATTTACCAAAAATACAGCTGTGGACTGAGATACATTAGAAGATATTTCAGTCTTATTGCTGAATATTAATATTGCTTAACATTTTCCTACAGGGGTGGCGAGGTGGCTCAGTAAGTAAAGTGTCGGCCCTGGAGTCAGGAGGACCTGAGTTTGGTTCTGGCCTCAGACACTTAACACCCACAGAAAAAAAACTAACTGTGTAACATTGGGCAAGTTACATAACCCCAATTGCCCTCCAAAAGGCAAAAAAAACAAATAAACCAACAAAAAAAAATTCCTACAAAGGACACAAGTTTACCCATATTTAGTTAAGAAATTTAAGAGGTCAATATAGCTGAGACCCCAGAATAATCCCCAAAGCTTTATTAGTGAAGTTATTTAGAAATAGTTTTAACATACTTATGTTAATCTTTTAATTTTGATTTTTAAAAGCTTTTCACTATAATTTAAGTACTTCACTCTGCATGAAGTATTTCTAGTTCCCTCAAATGTTAGTAATTCTCTTAACCTCCAAGATTATCTTTGGAATGTTTGTTAATGTAGATTTTAGCAGTATTTTATTTTTTTTTTAAATACATGTCAAGATAATTTTTAGCACTCATTTTTTTTTACAATATTTAAAGTCCAAACATATCTCTCTCTCTTCCCCTCCCCTCCCTCTTTCCTGTAATGGTAAGGAATTTGATATTTGTTATATATGTCGTGAAATATATTTCCAAGGTGTGGCCACGCAGCACAGCGAGTAAGAGCACTGGCTCAAGTGTCGGGATGACCTGGAGATTGAATCCCGGGCTCAGACACTTAGCACCCACCCAGAAACACCTGGCCGTGTAACCTGGAGCAACTCAACCCCAATTGCTTAGGGGCGGCCAGGTGGCTCAGTGAGTAAGAGCACTGGTTCCAGTGTCGGGATGACCTGGAGATCGAATCCCAGGCTCAGATACTCAGCACCACACCCAGAAACAACTGGCAGTGTAACCTTGAGCAAGTTACTTAACTCTGATTGCTTAAAAAAAAAAAATATATATATATATATATATATATATATCCATAATAATCACATTTATGAAAGAAGGAACAAATAAAAAGGGGAAAAAGAATAAGTGAAAAAATATGCTTAAATGTGCATTGAAAATCCATTAGTTCTTTAACTTGATGTGGATAAGATTTTCCTTCATGAGACCTTTGTACTTGCCTTGTATCATTGTGTTGCCAAGAAGAACTTAATAATTTGTAGTTGATCATCACATAATGTTGCTGATGCTGTGTACAAAGTTTTTCTGGTTCTGCTTATTTCACTTTGCAAGACTTTGTACAAGTCTTTACAATTATTTTTTTCTGAAATTCTCTGGTTCATCATTTCCTATTGAACAATAGTATGCCATTACATTCATATACCACAGCTTGTTCACAGATATTCCTTAATTGATAGGCATCTCCTCAGTTTCCAATATTTTGCCACCACAATGAGGGCTGCTATAATTATGTTTATATATATAGTTCCTTTTCCTTTTTTTATGATATCTTTGGGATACAGACCTAGTAGTGCTATTGTTAGATAAAAGGGTATGAACAGTTTGCTTGTTTTGTGTGTGTGTGTGTGTGTGTGTGTGTGTTTTGTTTTTTGTATAGTTTCAAATTGCTCTACAGAATGGTTGGATCAGTTTACAACTCCACCAACAGTTCATTAGAGTCTAAAGTTTCCCACATCCTTTCCAAGATTTATCAATTTTGGGGGGACATATTAGTCAATCTGATAGATGTGAGGTTGTACCTAAGAGTCACTTTACTTTGTATTTCTCTAATCAGAAGTGATTTAGAGCAATTCTTCTTCATATTCTTATGTATAGCTTTGATTTCTTCATTTGAAAATTGCTTATTCATATCCTTTGAACATTTATCAATTCATGAATACCTTGTATTCTTATATATTCAGTCCTCTGTATATTTGAGAAATGAAACCTCTATCAGAGACAATTGTTGTAATGATTGTTTCCAAGCTTTCTGCTTTCCTTCTAATCTAGGTTGCATTGATTTTTTTTGTTCAAAAAGTTTTTCTTTTAATTTAACATAATCAAAAGTATTTTGCATTTTGTAATGTTCTCTCTTTCTTGTTTGGTAATTAACCTGTACCTCATTTAAATTATCCTTTGAGATTTGGATGCTATACCACCTAGTGTATATATATTTAGTATTGATATTATTTCATTGTTTGTGGTGCCTTTCAACAACATCCAGTTTTCTTCTTTTCCTCTTTTAATTAGGTTTATTTTTTTTTTGCTTTTACTTTGTCTGAAATCAGGATTATTACCGCTACTTTTTTTTAAACTTCAAATGAAGCATAATAGATTCTGCTGCAGCCCCTTACATTCAATCTTCGTATCTCTCTGCTTCAAGTGTATTTCTTATAAACAGTATATTTTAGGATTCTGTTTTTTTTTTTAAATCTATTATGCTTTCATTTTATGGGAGGGTTCATCCCATTCACATTCACAGTTATGATTACTACCTTTGTATTTCCCTCTATCCTATTTCTCCTCCTGTTTGTCCTCTCTTTCCTTTTACCCTTTTCCTTCTCACCACTGTTTTGCTTTTGTTTACCACCTTCCCTGATCAGTCCTTCCTTCTGTCAGCCCCCCTCACCTTTACTTATCTCCTCCCCTTCTACTTCCATGTTGGGTAAAATAGATTTCTATATAAACTGATTGTGAAGATTATTTCCTTATTGAGTTAATACTAATGAGACTAAGGTTCAAGTAATGCTGATTTCCCAGCCTCTCATCTTCCTCTCCCCTATAGTAGGTTTTTAGGGTCTCTTTGTATGGAATAATTTACCTCATTCTACCTCTCCCTTCCTTCTGTATCCAGGGGACTCCTCTTTCTCACATCTTAGTTATTTTTTAATGTCATTCCCTCAAATTTGCCTTTTATCCACACCCTCTAACTATGCATATTCCTTCTAGCTGTATTATTAATGTTACAATATTTTAAGAATCACAAGTATCATGTTCTAATGCAGGGATGTAAACAGTTCAGTTTCATTGATTCTTTTATGTTTTCTTTTCCAATTTTTTTTTTTTACCTTTTTAGACTTCTCTTGGTTCTTGATATTGGAGATGGAATTTTTATTAAGTTCTGGTCTTCTCTTTATGAAAATTTAAACTACTGCTATTTCATTGAATGACCATTATTCCCTTGAAGTATTATTCTTAATTTTGCTGGGTATGTATTTTTTGGTTACAGTCTTAGTTCCTTTGCCTCCCAGTATTATCTGCTTTATATATTTATATATGTGTATGTTATGTTATTATCACCTTCCCTTTAGAATATTATTTGTTTGGGGGAAAGTACTATTTCACTTTGTCTTCATATCCATAGTACCTAGTCCACTTCCTAGAACAAAAAAGGTGCTTAATACTTATAGATAAATTGCACACTTTTCCCCTGAAGTCTTTCTCTGATACATCATCTTAATTAGAATGGCTCCTATTTCTTTTTTTGTTTGTGTGCTTTATTTGGGGTGGGGGGCAATTGGGGTTAAGTGCCTTGCCCAAGATCACATGGCAGTTTTTGTATTAAGTGTCTGAGGCAGGATTTGAAATCATGTCCTCCTGACTCCAGGGCTAGTGCTCTATTCACTGCATCGCCTAGCTGCCCCATGACTCCTAATTCTTAAAGGTTATGTAGTAAATGTAAAATCTGTCAGGTCCTATTAAACTGGAAAGAATTCAAATAAAGGCCTAGAAATGATCAGTAAATCTTTTGTGTAAGGACTAAGTAGCTCATTATTAATTAGCCATAGTATAGGAATAGGGGGATGGAGGTGAAAACAGGATTTCAAGAACGACTTAAATGTAGAGGGACTGAAATTTGCATGATTTCATCATAGAATTTCTATACAGGTGAGTAGTAGTGCTATACTACTTTTTTCCTATTCTGTCATATGTTTAAAAAATACCTGTTCAATGAAATAAGATATTGTGAACATTTACTAAGAAATGTAACAGAGTTTGCAGTTTCAGTATAGTTTAGTAAATCCTAAATCCAAATTCAAAAAGAAGTACTTGAGAGTTGGAAAATTGTTCTATGTTTTTAACATTCATTCTCTTCTGTCTTGAAAAAAGAATGATATTTTAAATATGATCTTCCTTCTATTGCTCTTGTATAACTGTGATTCATGAAACATCAAAGTCTCTAAAATTTTAAAGTTGAGTACCCCAAAGAGCTATAAATAGCTTCATAGTATAGATGACTATAGAATCTTATCCATGAATTAAGCACAAGTAAGGATGTCATCAAATGTATTTGTAACTAGAAAATTATGTTGTATTAAAAGGGAGGTATAACTGATAAATAATCTTGATAAATTCTTGGAATTCTCACGATGGCAAGAGATCTATCAGTAGACTCTAAAGTTTTAGGCATGCCCCATCTAGAATCACCAATTATAGGAAGATGTAGATATCTTGTCATATGTTAGATTGAAAGTTATACCTAAACCAGTCAGTCCACACATCTATTGAAGCAACTTACAAGTCATTCTATACTATTGTTTGTTTGGGAGAAAAGCAGAGGCATCTCAGAAAACAGTTAAATAATAGAAAAATTAGTTTAAAATCAGAAAAGAACTCTAATTTAGCCTTGACAAGTAAATAGACATACAATTATAAATAAATGTCCTACTGGAATAAAGCTTTGATTTCAGCAAGCTGGAATTAAATTGGGGGAATTCCAAATGTAAGGAATGAAATAAAGAAGCTGAGAAAATTGCACGCGCGCACACACACACACACACACACACACACACACACACACACACACACACACACACACCCTAAACTGAAAAATGTAGGGAGCAATTGGTTTAATTAGACTGTCAAAAATGCTGCAGGGATACATGAAGGGTAATAGTGTGAGATAAGTTTGGGAAGGTAGGTTGGATATCATGGAGAGCAATCAAAACCTGGATAAGGTTTTTGAACTTTATTTGAGTAGGGCATGGATAGCTAAGGAAGGTTTTGGGGCAGATGTGTAAAATGACCATGCCAAGAAATGGGAATAATTTGAGGAATTAGACTAATAAATCATTCACAATCACTGTCATTGACTCTGAGATTACTTGAAGGAATGAGGATTATTTTTCCTAAGAACTAGAATTACATCCTTCCTGAAGGTAGGGGTAGAATTAATAAGTGGAAATTATAAGAATACAAAATTTTAGATCAATACATGGAATAATTTCCTAAGAATTAGTAATATTTGAAAATTGAGAAAGTTTTTTAGTTAATGGATTCCTAGCCACTAGAGATGTTCAAGCAAAGATTGAAAACTCACATATGGAGAAGATTGTAGAGATAATGCATCAGGTTAAATATTGAATTAGAACTCTAGATTGAGTCCTTATTCCCATATTCTTGGATTCTTTTATTTTATACTAATCTTGATTGTAACATGAAGTAAGGGGTTGAAAATTTGGCTTTAAGAAAGCTATTATAAAATAGGTGAGAAGAGAGAAAATGTGGGTACCAACTGGAGTAGTCAATATTGCAAGAGATAACATAAAGAGAATGAAGAGGAATTAGCAATTGATTTTCTGGGGCAGGGAAGGGAACAAACAGAAGGTAAGTAGTGAAGTTCGGTAGGAACTGGGAAAGTTCATATATATATATATATATATATATATCATTGAAGAACATGTGACTGCATTCATTGCATGTTTTAGGTCTGTGTGTGTGCATATGTGTATGTACACACATATACAGATATAGACATCTCTAAAGATATAAAGAATTTATATCTCTCTATAGAGAGATATCAATATCTGTCTATATCTGTAGAGATATAGATCATACTGGCATTTGTGTGCATTAAATATAATATATGGGAAACACATGAATATGCTTAGATACATGTTTATAGAAGCATATGAATATATGAAAATCAGATTTTTTTCTTTCTCCTCTGGACAATAGAATCCACAATAGACTAAGTTGCTTTTTTATTATTTTGCAGCCTGTTTCTAATTGGTCAGTGATCCTAATAGTAACAATACCATATTCAATGAGAAACACAACATTATCTGAATTAGAAAAAAAGGCATCACATATATATGTCATTTTAATGTTAAGATAAATATTGGTTTTATCATCTCTAGCAGATTTTCTCTAGAGAATAGCACAGCAGTAAGGCATTAAACAGTCTCAATGAGTTAATATGTTCTACATGGCACCTAGCGTTTTTATGTTGACATAGATTTTTAAACCTCAGAGCAGCTCTAGCCTAGAGAAAAGAGATTCCAATTAATACAAGGCTGTTGCATAAGGACTCTTCCATAATTCATTTTCTTAAGTCTCTTCTCAGTACACTTAAATAATTTTTCTTGCATGCTTGCTATATCTATGATTTCTGTGGCTTATATTATTGTCCTCTAAACTTTCTAGTTTTTCAGCAAAATCCTTGTGTACTCTAATTTCTTAACTTTAATATGTAAAAAAAAAACCTTCATTTCCTCTTTTATCTTCCTTTTTTCTATTTGTGCTTATTTCCACACTTCCATACTTTTCTCCGTGCCCTGAGCAGATTGACTTGAATAATATTCTTTTTTTTTTTGTTCTATCAGGGCAATACTTTCTCTTCTAATTCTTCCAGCAAATTCACTTCTTCCCTTTCATATGTATAATGTGTGTTTGTACTAACCTTATGAAGTACTGAGTAGAATCTAGTTCTCACATAATTAACATAATTAAAGATATAACAAATGACAGCAATTTTTTTTAACTTTGAAAATACTGTTTATGAAAAAGCAGTGGCTTTGTCCTCCTAAATATTCCCAGCATCTAAATGTTTTAATAACTTAAAAATAAAAACCTCGGCTTTTTTCCTTCCTTTATCACTAAGTATTACAAAAACATTTTCATTAATACTGCATGACAAATAACATATTTCAAGACATAATTACTGATTTCAACCCACTGACTGTTGAGGCATTTTAAAAAGGAACAAATTTAACATTACTCAAGATTTAATTAACAAAAAATAATTGAAGAGAATGCTCCTTTTCAGCTATCTCTAATCAGGCTGTCTGGTTTTTGAAGGTCAAAAGGAAGGAAATAATAGAAATGAAGCTAACCAATCAGCAGAAACAGTGATGTTAATACAAAGGTTGAAAATAATTATAAAGTGGTTGCAGGAGAATAGTGAGTGAAATGTGAACTTCAAACTTTCCCTAGTTTGTTATGGTGTTGATTGACATAAGTAACAGAATGAGACAAAATGCATTGCATATGGTAGGCCCTTAATTTGAATGCCTGAATTTACACGTTGAACTGCAGTTTTGAGAAATTATATTGAGCAAGGTAATATGACTGAAATCACTACAAAAACTCCTAGGAGCTATATCCTATTTTACTAAGCTCATTTTTTTCATAGCAGGATCATGTACACAATATATACAATACATACAACACAAGGTAATAAGTTTCACTCTTTTTTTTCTTTCCTGATGTGTAATTTCATTGGTCTTGGAATTCTGGTTTAATAGACTACCTCTTCTTACATTGATTGGAAGTTTATCTATAACTTGCAGTTTGGGGAGAATTGCTTGCCTTGGGATGAAGAGATGGTAAATGACTGACTTATGATCACAAAGAATATGTATTATAGGCAGACCTAAACCTAGGCCTTCCATACTCCAAGCTTGATCTCTTCTGTTATCCATCATTCAGGCCCATGGTTAACCATAAATGTGTTTAGAAGATGAAACAGTTTTCAAGAGGCAGCCGCAGTTTGGGAAATAGTAGATCAACCAGATCCCATTTGCTCACAAATAAGAAAATGAAGGGAGGTCAATTTTGGGTTGATGGAATAGGTGAGGGAGCAAATGGAACAACAAAGAAAGATTTTGAACGTTCAAGTAGCAAAAAGCAGCTGTTCAGGCAGTGTTTCACTATGTGAGGGGAAGAAAAGCAAAGCTCATAAATGGCTTACTAGCTAAAGTGGGATTCTATCAAACATTTAGCTAGTTTTGCTTTTTTTTTTCAGTGAGAGTATTTTAAATCCTTCCAAATTATTCAAATGAAAGTTCTTCATTTATCCATTCAGTCTCCAGGATCTGCTAAAAAATGACATCCTGCTTCCTCTTTATTCTCTCAATATAAGTAGAAATTGTGGTATTTAAAAATTGTTTCTGAGATATTTGAAAATATTCTAGGAAGACACAGGCTACTGGGTAATATGTAAACCAGAGAGGAAGGATCCATGGTTTTTTGGCTAAAGGTTAACTCTAATGACATAGTAGGTCAATTGATCATTGGACCTCCATTATGTTATCATTAGCTAATCTTCTTAATGACAAAGTAGAGTACTGAGAGTACTGACCTCTTTCAAGCTGATGCAACAGAGGGAAATGTTTTTAAGGCACTGGCAAATTGTAGTTCAGTCTCTTCTTTCTAATTCATAATTCACTTGGTTTGATTTCTCATTACAGTTAGCTGAGACTATGATACTAGTGTGCACCCTTTGTTCCTCATGCCTAACTTAACCAAATGTATAACATATAATAGACTTTTAAAAATAGTTTTAGACCTCATTGGAATTCCAGGAGGCAGAGTCAAGATGGCTGTGTAAAGTAAGCATTCAGATGAGCGGTCCCAATATTCTGAAACCAAAACCAAAATAAAACAAAACTTTAAAATACAGCCTCCAATTGAATTCCAGAGGGATAGAACAACACAGGATCAGAGTGAGATATTCTTCTAGCCCAAGAAAAATTAGAAGACTGGAAAGAGAGTTCTGTGACATGAGTGTGGAGGTTGAATCAAAACTCATGTGAATGAAACAACAGTGGTGAAACTAGGTGGAGGTGACATCAACAATAGTAGCTTTGTGAGTCCTCAAGTCAGAGATGTTAAGGGGCACTGGCAACTGGTCAGAAAGAGATTATAGTGAATCCCTGTGCTAGCACTGGATGCAGAGCTAGACACTGGCAACTCCATTGCCTATACATAGTATGAGAACAGAGAGGAATATTTTTGGTCAAGAGGTAATTGGACCCCTGAAGAAAAAAATCATTTCTGAACTTAAGTGGCAAGGGTCCTTCCTGGATAAGAATCAGAAACAATACAGGAGAGCAGTGATCAAACCTCCCCCTAGGTCACATGACATTGCACCAAAAAATTCCAAACTCCTATAGATATTTCTGAAAAAAGCAATTCAAAAATGTCTAAAACTTGAGACGTCAAGAAAAAAATAAAACATGAAAAAATTGAGATTACAACTGCGAATACCTGACCTAGCAAAAATAAATGTAATCCTTCAAGGAAACAATGAATATTTAATGAAATAGAGAGACCCACAGTATTAAAAGAGGGCTCCATATTAGAATCTATTATGTTTCAAGTGACCTAAAAAAGGCAGGGTAGCAATCTTGATCTCAGACAAAGAAAAAGGAAAACATAGACCTAATTAAAAAAGATTAACAGGAAAACAACATCTTGTTAAAAGGCACCATAGACAATGAAGTCATTTCAGCACCAAAGATATGTATCCCAAATGTCATAGAACCTAAATTCTTAAAGGGAATTTAAGTGAATTGAAGGAAGAAAAAGACAGAAAAGATATAATGGTGGGAAAATTCAACTTTCTCCTCTAAGACATATAAATATAAATAAAAATTAATGGGAAAGAATTTAAGGAGATGAATAGAATCTTAGAAAAGTTAGATATTATAGATAGGAAGAAAATGAAGTGGAATAGAAAGGACTATACCTTTTTCTCATCTGTACTTGAAACCTTTACAATAATTGACCATATATCAGGGCATCAAAACCTCATAATCAAATGCAGAAAACAGAGACATGGAATGAATTTTAAATGACCTAATGAAATACAAAAAATGCATTATCAATAAGGTTGTGGAAGTTTAGGTAAATATTAATGAGAAAAATATATAATACTAAAGAATGAATGAGTCACAGAACAAATAATACAAACCAGTAATTTCATTAAATAGATTGACAGCAAGATGGCAACATACTAAATTTGTGAGATTCACACAAAGTAGTACTTAAGGGAAAATTATTTAAAATAGCCAATTAAGCAACAATATAGAAATCTTGAAAATCAAAGAAGAGATTAATAAAATTGAAAGTTAAAAGAACTATGTAAATAATGGATTAAAAGCTGGTTTTGTGAAAAAAATAACAAAGTAGATTAATAACTGGTTAATTTAATTTTCTTTTTTTTTTTTTTAAAGCAATTGGGGTTAAGTAACTTGCTCAAGGTTACACGGCCAGTTATTATTTCTGGGTGTGGTGCTGAGTATCTGAGCCCAGATTTGATCCAGGTCATCCTGACACTGGAGCCAGTGCTCTTACTTGCTGAGCCACCTGGCCGCCCCTAAGCAATTGGGGTTAAGCAACTTGCTCAAGGTTACACGGCCAGGTGTTTCTGGGTGGGCGCTAAGTGTCTGAGCCCGGGATTGGATCTCCAGGTCCTCTCAACACTGGAGCCGGTGCTCCCACCCGCTGTGCTACTCGGCCACCCCAGTTAATTTAATTTTCAAATATTAAGAAGAAAACCAAATGACTAGTTCCAAAACATGGTGAATTCACCACCAATAAAGATGAAATTAAAGCAATTGTTAGCAGTTAAACTGTCCTATTTTATGCCAGTAAACGCTAACAATCTAAGTGAAATAGATGGCTATTCATGAAAAAATATAAACTCTCTTGATCAACAAAAGAGGAAACAGAATATTTAAATGAATTAGCTGTCAAAGAACTTCCACAGGAAAAGTGCCCAGCAGCAGATGGACCCATAAGTGAATTCAACCAAACATGTAGGGATTGATTAGCTGTTGTCCTTTATTCTCAAAGAGGACCAAAATGACATCACTATGTTGGAATCAAAGTACTGTGTATCTGTTACTGATCAGACCAATAAGAGCTCAGAACACTCTACCACATGTTCAGCACAAGTAGTCCACAGAAACATTTGGAGAAGAGTTGTCTCTAAATTTGCATATCTCGTGCTTCATTTGAGCTACTGCAATTCTACTTTGCTTAAAGAACACAGTGCCTTCTTTGATGTGAATATACCATGCAATGCAATCCTTTGTGAATGTCTCCCATATTATGCAATTGATTCCAACATTTTTCAGAGAGCCTTTGAACCAAACATTTGTGGAACAATTAATCCTAACAATTTATAAACTAACTGACAAGTAAATAAAGAAATAGTTCTCCAAATAACTCTTATGGCACAAATATGATTTTGATAACTAAATTACAATAAGCAAAGCAAGAATAGGAAAACTATACACCAATTACCTCAATTAACATCCAACAAAAATTTTAAATAAAATACTAGCAAGTAGTTAATAGCAGTGCATCATAAAGATCATGCACTATGACCACCAAGTGGAATTTAGACTAGGAATGAAGGGCTGGTTCAATATTAGGAAAATTAAAAACCAATAAAAATCTATCATTATATCAACAGATGCATGAAAAGCCTTTTAACAAAATATAACCCCTATTCCTATTAAAAACACTAAAACACATAGATGTAAATGGAGCCTTTCTTAAAATAAATAGTATGCATCTAAAATCAAGAGCAATCATTATCAATAATAGTTACAAACCTGAAACCTTCCCAATTAGAATAATATAGAATATTCTGCTAGAAATGGTGGCTAAATCAACAAGAAATGAAAAATAAATTGAAGGAATAAAAATTGGTTAGGAGAAAACAAAATTATAGCTCTTTGCAGATGATATGACACAGAGAATCAAATTAAAAAAAAACTAGTTGAAATAACTAAGAAATTTAGCAAAATTGCAGAACATAAAACAAGACTATGTAAATGAACATTTTTATATACTACTAAAAACAAACAAGAAGAGATAAAAAAGAAATTTCATTTAAAATAACTGTGGACAAAAATGCATGGGAATCTGCTTACTAAGACAAAATCAGAAACTATATGAACATAATTACAAAATACTTTTCACAAAAATAATGATAGGCCTGAACAATTGGAAAAGTATTAATTGTTCATGCACAGGCCAAGACTATAATAAAATAATGATTCTCCCAAAGTTTATTTACTTATTCAGTATCATAAAAATCAGAATACCAAACAATTCTCATAGTTAGAAAAATAGTAACAAAGTTCATCAAGAAGAAAAAAGAATATCATTTGAATCAATTTTTTTTTTTAATGTGAAGGTAGACTTCCTAGCAGGACCAGATTTTAAACTATATTATGAAGTGACAATCATCAAAACAATCTGGTGTTGGATAAGAAACAGAGTGGTGAATCAGTGGAATTGATTAGGCATATGATACACAGTTGTGAATTACCACAATCATCTAGTTTTTGATAAACCCAAAGCTTTGGGGGTAAAAATTCACCTTTTGAAAAAAAAAATCCTGGGAAATACTAGAAAACAGTTTGGAATTTATTAGATATAGACCAACATTTTTCACTATATACCAAGAAGAGATCAAAAGAGATAAATTATTTAAACACAAAGAGTCATATCATAAGAAAATTAGAGGATCATGAAATATACAACTGTTGAATAGATGAATAAAGAAATAGTTTATGTCCTAAAAAGAGATGGAGAAGATCACAGGAGACAAAATGGATACATTTATGTAAATAAAATTAAAAATAAAACTAATGCAGTTAAAATTAGAAGGAAAACAAGAAACTGGGAAAAAATATATCATTCAGCTTATGAATCTATTTTTTCTCATATATATAGGGAACTAAGCCAAATTTATCAAAAAGAGCCATTTTTGAGTAATGGTTAAACAATATAAACAGACAGTTTTCAGAGAAATGAAAACTATCAATTGTCATATAAAAATATTCTAAATCACTGCTAATTAGAGAAATGCAAATAAAAAAAAAGGTTGGTTACCACATCACACCTATCAGATTGACAAAAGGATGAAATCTACAACCCATCTTTTATTTGTCATTTTCCTTTTCTGATGTGGAAAAAAAAAGTGGATGCTAAATCACTATTGGTGGAGTTGCGAACTATTCCAACAATTCTAGAGAATAATTTGAAACTATGCGCAAAGTGCTATAAAAGTGTGCATATCTTTTGACCCATCAATACCACTAATAATGCTGAATGCTCAGAAGATAAAAAAAAATAAAAAGAAACAGATCTATTTTGCAAAACTATAGAAGTTCTTTTTGTGGGGTCAAAGAATTGGTATTTGGATCCCCATCAATTGGGTAATGGCTAAACATTTTCTGATATATGATTGTATTGAAATACTATTTTGCTATCAGAAATGGTGAGTGGGATGGGTTTAGAAAAAAGAGTGAGATTTATATGAACTCATGCAAAGCATAGTGAACAGAACCTTGAGAACAATGCATAAAGTAATAATAATACTTTGAAGATGATCATCAGTGAGACTCAGCCACTCTAATCAAGACAACGATCCAAGACAATTTCAAAGAACCCTTGATAAAAAAATGCTATCCACCTCTAGAGAGAGAACTGATGTATTCTCCATGTAGATTGAAGCATATATTTTTACTTTTGTTATTTTTCTGGATTTTTTGGTGTTTTCTTTTGCAACATAGCTAATATAGAAATGTTTTGTATGACTTCACATGTATAATCCATATAAAATTGCTTGCCTTCTCAAGGAGGGGGGAATAGAGGGAGGTTAAGAATTTGGAACTAAAACTTTTTCAAAAGAATGTTTAAATTTTACATGTAATTTGGAAGTGTTTGATGAAATACATTTAAAAAATTTTTAAAAGAATAAAAATTGTTGGGACTCTATGACTCACTCCTGACTTTGCTATTCAGCTTAACAACAATAGAGCTTCTCGATTTTATTGACTTTTAATATTCTTATGTAGTTTGAGACCTCTTGTAATTTAGCAGAATTCAGAAAAAAAAACCTTTTTTTAATACTAACAATTATTAACATTTATTTTATTTTATTGCTTTTTGGAGGCAAGAAGGTAGGGCAATTGGGGTTAAGTGACTTGCCCCAGGTCACACAGCTAGTTTTTGTGTTAAGTGTCTGAGGCCTGATTTGAACTCAGGTCCTCCTGACTCCAGGGCTGGTGCTCTATTCACTGCACCACGTAGCCCTGCCTGCTTATGACTTTTTTTGTTCCCTAAATCCTTTCTAAATGATTGACTTGGCACTTCAATTTTAAATCTTTGTCTGTTAATTTTTGCTTTCAAACTTAAAGTTTTGCTGCTTTTCTTCTCAATTGACTTAACAATTAATTTGTAAAATATATCTGGAAGTTCCTCTGTGAATCCCATCACTAAACTTTAAAAAGTAAATCTGAACAGATTTTAGAGTGTCAGAATCCACTGGGAGATGGAGTGTGACAGCATCCAGCCCAGGAAAGTGTCCACGTGAGTCAGAGCAGGGGGAGTGCAGAGCATGAGGGGGCTGCAACAGCTCGAACTAAAGAGCGGAATACAGCTGAGAGAAGGAGCCCCAGCCAGCAGACTCCCCGAAAAAAAAAAACATTCCCCCTCCCCCAAAGAATATATGTCAGCCTATATTGTAATGCATGCCTTCTTGGGGAGGAGAGGGAGGCAGATAAAATTTAAAACTTATAGAATTGAATATGGAAAACTAAAAATAAATGAATTAATTTTTATTTAAAAAATCAAATATATCTCAATTATCTCTTACAAATTGCCTTTGTTTTCCATATTTATTTTCTCAGGGAAACAACAACAACAGCTGAGGTCATGGAAATCCCTTTCTCATGCATGTTTCGTGGTTACCATTATCCTAAGGACCCGGTTTGGGGCAAAGTATGGGTGAACAAAATCCTTCATCTCATATTTCTGACTAGATTCCAATCTGCACAAGAAACTCCACTGCCAAATTTCTAATCGTTTTTAATATAGCTGCTACAAGAGAATGAGAGAAATCTGTACAGAGGGAGAAGAGAAGAAGTAGGGTTGAAAAGAAGGGGAAAGGAGAGAAGAAAAAAAATAGAAGGTGAAAGGGGGAGAGAGAGGAGAAAGGAAGAGGAGAAAAAAAGGTTGGCAATGGAAAGGGAGGAGAAGGGAGAGGGAGAGAGAGATAAGAGAAAGGAGTAAAGAAAATGAAGAGAGAAAGCTTTAAAGGGAGGCTAAATGGGATGTCTCCTTGCTGAGAATATAGTTCACTCTATAACCTCCGATCTTAAAGATTTCTTTAATTTAATTCTTTAATCTTTAATTTCTGTTTTATTTTATTTAGAAATATATTTTCCTTCTTTTCTGATTGCACATCTTGTGTTTTCATAGACATGACAGATTGTTTTGGTCTTATGTTGTGTGATATTAGAGTATTTAAACAAAGTCAGTGATTGAAAATATGCTGCTTGGCATATTTTAGTCCCAGCTGTTGAGGAAAATCACCAGTAAGAAAATGAAAAACAAAACTTTAATTTAGTTAATGTTTCTCTATTTTTGGCATTTTCATGTTGATTTTCTTTTCTGAGCAGCTGTTGTAATCTGTCCTTTTAATAAAACCATTATTCACTAATATATTTCCTAGAAAAAATGACAATTCTCACATATACACCACTTTAAATTTACATCAACCTCATACTAACCCTTTGAGGTAGGTACAGTGAAATTTCTTACCCTGAGTTTATGGTGATAAACCAATATTTTTTTTAAAAGAAATTTAGAGATTTTCCAGGGAGAAGTAGTTTTATATATTAGAAGTGAGAGCCATATCTACTTTCATAAGCTGACTCATCCAAGAGCAAAACTATAAATTCTTTTTCACATCTAGGATAATAGATATAGTGCTGGGAGAGATCTTACATTTACTAAATTTTAGTGAATTTCATCTTCTCTGTCATTTAAGATTTTGATTATCTTAGCAAAAAGAAAACATGGTTAGTGTCTGTCATAATCTAGTTGGGGTGATGGCGTGCTAGTTCCTTGTCATCATTGATTTCTTAATTTATCTCATTGATCATCTCTTTAATAGTATTAACAGCTTTGTGATTCACTGAAAAAAGAAGTGTATTTAGAATCAGGAAGACCTGAGTTCAAATACTGTCTCTGAATTCATTAACTGTGTGATCTTGGGAAAGTAACTTCTGTTTGCCTCCATTTCCTCATCTACAAAATTAGAATTATAATGGCACCTACCTTTCAAGATGGAATTTCAGATCAAATTTCAGAAGATCAAAAGAAATAATATTTTTAAAGAGCTTTGCAAGACTTAAAGTAATATATAAATACTAGGAATTTTCATCCTTATTGTTGTCATCATCATAATCTTACTACTACTACTCCTATGACTAGCTATTATAATCCTTATCATCATCATCATCATCATCATCATCATCACTACTACTCACTACTGCTGCTGCTACTACTATTGCTGCTGGTTCTGCTACTGCTACTACTAGTACTATTACCAGTTTTCAGTGATTTTGTGCTGTTTCACCATGCTGTTTTGTGCATGCTCTGCTAGGCAGAAGTCCAAAATAAGGATTCTTTTCTTTATTCTTGAGCATCAACATTGTTACCTAAATATGAATTTTTTGTTTTTGCTTTTTGGAGGGGGAAGGTATGGCATTTGGGATTAAGTGGATTGCCCAAGATCACATGGCTAATAAATGTTTATAGTGTCTGAGGTCAGATTTGAGCTCAAGTTCTCCGGACTCCAGGGCTGGTGCTCTATTCGCTGCACCACTTAGGCACCCCCCTAAAGATGCATTCTAACTACAACTTTTAAGAAAATCACTAAAATAAGCTGTTAACATAAGAATTAGAGTGAAAATTAAAAAATTTTTCCTATATGTTTCCCCTTTGACATATCGCTTTGCCATAGCAGCATCTTTCTTCCTCATTATCTATTGTCAGTCACAGCTGCAATCATTCATTAATTTTCTGTATATCATGTGAAGGAGGGGCAGATAGAGAGAGAGGGCAGGTAAAGATACATTTTGGAAAAATCCCTGAAATTGAGGAAAGGTCATTAGTTTATTATTTACAGATAACATTCTCTTCCCTTTATGGAAATGAGGGCAATGTGTCCTTTTCTAGTCCTACAGTACTTCTGTTCTTCAAGATCTTACAGAGATTAATGACTGCTGAAATTTCATGCATCATACAGCACTTATTTCAGTAAAAAGAACCAAGGAAAAAAGCATTAATTAAGAGACTAATTTGTGCTAAGCATTTTACAAATATTATATGATTTTTCCTCATGAGGTGAGTATTATTTTATACACATTTTATAATTGAAGAAACAGAGGCAGTCAGAGGTTAAAATGACTTGCCAAGGGCCATAGTAAATGTCTTAGTATGGATAAGAACTCCTTACTCCATGTGCAGCACTGTATAAGCTGCTGGAGTGGGTAGTTTATCAGGGAAAGGAACAGAAGGGAACAGAATAAGAATTTATATAGTACCTATTATATGCAAAGAACATTGCAAAGTTTGTTTGGTTGTTTGTTTTCAAATGTTATCTTCTTTGATCCACACAGCAACCCTGAGAGTTAGGTATAATTTTACTGGTGAGTAAACTGAGGTAAACAGTAGTTAAATCATTTGCCCACGGTCACATAACTAGCAAGATTCTGATGTCAGATTTGAATATGGATCAACGGTACTTAAGTGCTCTTTAAGACTAGTACCTCTGGTGTGAGGGCCCTTTACAAGATTGATCATCCACCTTTGTTGTCCACCTTCATCCAACTCTTACCTGTGACTTCAAGAAGGCTTAGCATGTACAGTGGCCACATGCCAGTAAATCCATTTTGGCAGATGGGCTAAGCTAGTTTTAGAGTAACTGACAGGTTTCAAACCTGTCAGTGAATTAGGGGTTCAAACCTCTTTGAATGTGAAGAATGGAATGAGTGAATGAAAACAATTATTCCAGTTCCCATGAAGGCAGCTCAAGCAAGTGCTGTGGGTTGTTTAGATCCTGTCCAGACATAAGACAAGCCAAGGTCATCTGCTCTATTCTGGACCATTGCTAGTCATCATGACTGTTGTTTTGTAACTGGACTTTGAGGAGTGCAACTCTGATTCACAATTCATGTGAGAGTCAAGATGTCACCCCATAGTGTCAAATGCTTTTGTTCTAAATGAAGGACAAAGAACAACAGCAACCTAAATGACCTCTTCCATATTTTGAGGGTCAATTCCTGGTTAAGAATTTTTTTATATTTAGTTATTTTTTTCCCTGTCCAAGGATCCTTCTTCCTATGACCTATGTTGTTTTCCAGAGAAAACTAAAAATAATAATAATAATAATATTATTTGATAGAACTTTATCCAGCCTTTGCTTGAAGTCACAAAATGGGGTGGAAAATCCATTACTTCCTAATAGCTCATTCTGCTCTGTCAATTGTATGATACTGATTCATTCTAATGGGAACTACTATTGTAAAGATATCACTGTTCCTCAACTGTAATATGAAGAAAATATCAGCATCTACTTTTTAATGTTGTTGTAAGAATCAAATGAGGTAATATTTATAAGGCCCTTAACACCATGACTGACACATAGTACGAGCTATATAAATACATATTTCCTTCCCTTTCTTTTCTCCTAATTATTTGCCTTATCAAAGAAATGCTTTACGTATGTTTAGATTATTCTTCCAAAACATCTATATATAGACTGAATGAGAGCCACACAGGACAGTGGTTGCGGTTGTTTTCTTTTTTAAATAGTATTGATAAGATATGACATTGTTTCCATGTCTTTGGCTTCTCAACTCCTTGCCTATTCTGAATTAATACATTAATATTCTCACCATCATGTACCCCAAATTGGGTGTCCTCTATATATTTAGTCTGATCAATTCTTGCTGCTTTTTCTTTGTTTTCTTAAGTGCCATTTTTACTTCCTCTATAATTCCATTCAAAATTATAGTGTTAAAGTGTAAGGACATAGATTGTACTGTTCTTGATGAGGGAAAAAAAAGTTTGTTATAAATATTTTTGCAGATCTTTTCTATTTTTTTTTTTTGGTTCTTACCAAAATTCTTTAAAAAAAGTCATTCTTTAATGGCTTTAGTATGATTTTGCTTATTTCTGTCTCAAATTTTCTTCAGACTGTTCAATATGTTGCCAGAATGTAGATGGATCAAATTTAATTTTATCATTAATATCTCTGCTTATTGATCATTGCATACAAATATTACATTGAGAAAAAAAGTTAAAGTTTTTAGATGCACCAAAACTATCACAAGATTTTTAGTACCATATCCTTGTTTTCCACCTGTTTCCCTCTGCTACTACAAAGTATGTACTAGCCTGAGGGCTATTTTGAATTTTTTTTCCACTAATTTCCACAGATAAATAATTTGTCACTACATAACAAGCCTACTGGAGATTAACCTCTACATAATTAACAAGGTAGTCCATTAGAAAGCAGTTCTGGTTTTCTGCCAGATCCATACTCAAAACCTACAAATATGATTGGGTCTGCCAGAATTTGTGTTGCATTGGTATTTCATTTTTTAAAGAGTGAGTATAGCCTCCATATTGTGATGATGCATCAGAGTAGGATTTTCAGAGTCAGTTTTCAATAATACCATTAAAGTACAATAATATCATTAGTATAGTAAAACAATTTAATATAATATTGCCATGAAACTTTGGAATAGTGGCTTAAAGTTCACAGATTCTATTACTCGTTTTGTTTTCATAAATCACCATGCTGTTTGTTCTTCTGTTCTAGAAAGTTTTTTTTTAAACCACCGATATCTAATGCTTTTTATTTTCCAGACATTGTGCTTAGCACAGCCATTAGTTCTTTTAGTACTTGGAAATGTAGAAATTTGAGTAAATGGACGTAATTTCACCTGAGACAGCTATGTGTTATATTGCTATTGTATGTCTTTATCTTTTCAGGTCTCACCTCTTAATTAGACTATTTTCTTATGTCCTTTCAGGTTCATATGTCATCTTCATGGTAGAGAAACAGAAACAAGGTTAAAAAATAGATACTTCTCTCTTGTCTCAAATCCAGTATCATCATCTGAGCTATATTGAGTATCAGTCTTGTGCCTTCTTTGATCTTTTTCTTTTCCGGAAGATAGCTTTGTAAGACATAACACGATAAACAACAATAATGACAGCAACAATGACAAAATTTTTCTTTGGCCTTAATTTTCCTCACGAGTCTCAGCTTATTTCAAGCTTTTGTATGTGACACAGATTGCTAGTTCTTAGTTTCTAGACTGATAGCTTATTTCTGTCAACCAAATATGCTGTAGTTCACTTATCAAGTTCTCTAAATCTGTGGATAGCATCCAATTCTTCCTAGTCATCCAGACTTAAAATCTTGATATAATCACTGGTTCTCTTTTTTCCCTATCACTACCCTCTCATCCAATTAGCTTCCATGTTATATACATTCTCTCTCCACCACACCACTCATATCCATCTCTTTCATTCCACATTTGTGATCAAACCCTCAGTTTAGTTTTTTTTATCACCTCTTGCCTAAAGTTGCCTACACTCTTTTAGCATCCTAAAATCTGCTACTACTCCTCTCTAATTTGTTCTTCATGTATCTAATGAAAAATCTTGTTGCTAATGAACAAATCTTCCGACCTCTTTCCTTATTGATTCACTCATATCCCCCCTCCCCCCCATCCCTCTATTCTCTTACTGGGATTAATTTTGACAGTAGAGGATATAAAAATGTTATTGTTCTTGTCATTCTAAAATATTGAATTTAAAATAAACAGATTATATGATTTTTCTCTTAATTGTTTGGAATTTAGAGGATAACCCTAAACATCTTTATATTTTGAAAGCAAGTTAGGGTTCAAATATTTTCCTTCATTAGAGTGAACTACAGTAACAAAACTCAAGATATGTTTTTCCGTAGGTGAATTTATTTTTTCTCTTCTAAAAGTCTACCTATTCTTGGTAGTAAGCTTGATTTCTGCAGCTGGAAAAATATTTGAATACCTATTGTTCGGATGTGGAACTGGTGGCAACTTGAAAAAAATAATTAAATGCAGAATCAAGAAACTTATGTTACTGAATCCAGTTCAGATAAACTTGGCATGAAAATAGAAATAGAACATACACATCAATACTCTGAAGCTCTGTGATTTTGTCAATGTAGGAATTCCCTCTACTACTGTAACCCACAGTTTTTGCAAACGTTTTGGATCATTTTTTAAATTTGATACTTTATTTATAATTCTGTTATTTATATCATCATAATTATATAAAGTATCTATCCCCATTTTCTGCTTTCCTTTCCCAGAAAACCATCAAATAAAACAAATAGTATTTTAAAGGAAAAAGTAGCACAATTGATATAGAGGAAAAAGTGTGAAAACATATGCAGTATGTAAATCCTGTGGAATTCTCACCTTAATGACAAGGCCAACTGAGGTTATTTTCTTGTGTCTCTTTATTCATCTTGTTAGATTTTTATAAATTTGTAACATTTGCTTTTGAGTTTTTTGTATGTAGTTAATCTTTCAATTTACTTTTTTGTAGTTACTGTGTATAGTGTTTTTGTGTGTGTGTGTGTCTATCTTTACTATGCATTAGCTATTCTTCCTTCCATGATTCTTTGTATTCATCACATACGTCATTTCTTATAGTCAATAATTTTCCATTACAGTCATATACCACAATTTCTTTTTTCTGTGTTTTTTTTTTTGCTTTCTTTTGGAGGGGGGAGGGCAGGGCAATTGGTGTTAAGTTACTTGCCCAAGGACACATGGCTAGTAGAGTGTTAAGTGTCTGAGGCCGGATTTGAACTCAGGTCCTCCTGACTCCAGGGCCTGTGCTCTATTCATTGCACCCTGATATACCACAATTTCTATAGCCATAGCTCAATCTACTTTATTCCCAATTCTTTGCTATCACAGAAAAAAAAGTGCTACTATAAATACTTTGGAGACTTTTGGGAAGTTCTTCTAATTGATGGCTTCCTTAGGTTATAAGTTCAGTAATGGAGTCACCGATCTATGAGGTATGGACGTTTTAATCACTTCATATGTATAATTCCACATCACTTTACAAAATGGTTGTACCATTTCATAACTCCATCCATAATTCATTATTGAGCATATCATTCCATATTCCCTTCAACATTAATTATTGCAATTTGTTATCATGTTTGCAAATTTATAGAGCGTAAGGTGAAACCTTAGATTTATTTTTAATTATATTTCTCTTGTAATTAATTAATGATTTAGAAACTTGTTTCATATGTTTGTGAAGACTTTCCAATTCTTCTTTTGAA
Organism: Petaurus breviceps papuanus; assembly: GCF_028583685.1. Classification (NCBI taxonomy): domain Eukaryota; kingdom Metazoa; phylum Chordata; class Mammalia; order Diprotodontia; family Petauridae; genus Petaurus; species Petaurus breviceps. Next base: position 3,545,184 of record NW_027186349.1, on the reverse strand, counting down.
AATTGTTCATATCCTTTGGTCAATTTTCTATTCAAAAAATATATCTTAGTTGATCTTCCTAATAAGTTGCTGTGCCCATGTTTTTATGTGTCTTCATATAACTTGGTAGTCAAGTTCTCTGACCTTGGTTTATCTAGTAAATGCCCATGTTCAAAACTTGTCTAGCATATAAGGAATTACCAAATCATATACCTCAGTGGTATGGTGTTTGAGTATCTGGGGTCATATTCCCTCATTACGAGGCATCATGATAAGAATATATTATGTTTAATATGCCAAGAGTCAATGAATTCAGCAGTGGGGATTATTTTCACAAACTATCCATATACTAGAAGACATTTCTTTTAAAAGGTGCTGACTCTGAAAAATTAAGAGATTTGTCTATGGTGACATATACATTAAGTATGTGTAAGGAATATAAATTTTTTCCTTCCTTCCTTCCTTCCTTCCTTCCTTCCTTCCTTCCTTCCTTCCTTCCTTCCTTCCTTCCTTCTCTTCTGCCAAGTGTGTTGTGAGAATCAAATGAGATAATAATTGTAAAACACTTCTCACATTGTTTGGCACATAGTAAACACCATATGATAATCATAATGAATAGTATTATTATAATTACTTCATCTTCTTTTCACAATTCAGCCCCTGTAGATGTTACCCATATTAAAGCCACATTCTCTCCATGAGTGTATCCAATCTTTATGGCACCATCCAATTCACAGATGTAACAAAAGATATGTTTTTTTTTTTTCTAATTGTCTTTCAGTGTGAGTATTTCTGTATTCTGTCTTCATGTCTTCCATTCTCTAGTGCCAGATGACTGGATTTGTCTATAGTTCTATCTCTTGCCTATTTTTCTCTATGGTTCCAGGATATCAGGGTAGGGGTAGTTTCCTTGATAACTTCTTAATGAATTGTATCCAAGTCATCCTTTGGATTATGTCTTTCAGGTAATCCACTGAGTCTGATATTGTCTCTTCTATATCTATTTTCTAAGTCAGTTGTTTTCCCCATGAGATATTTCCATTTTTTCATTCTTTTGTTTGTTTGCTTCTTGATGTCTCATAGAGTCATTAGCAACCACTTGCCCAATTCTCAGTCTTAAGGTTCTGTTTTCCTCAATTAGCTTTTGTACTTTCTTTTCCTTTTTGCCAATTTTTTTTTCTCCTTAAGGAGTTTTTTCTTCAGTGTTTTATTTTTAATTCTACTTTGTAAACAGTTTTCTAAAATGTTGAGTCTTTTTCTCATGGTTCTTTTCCAGCACTGTCATATCTTTTTTTCCCAATTTTTCTTCTACCTCTCATATGATTTTTAAGCTTCTTTTTTGAACTCTTTCATGAGTTCTTTCTGGGCTTGAGACCACTTTCTCTTTTTCTTTTGGGTTTTGTCCATAGGTGTTTGACATTGTTGTCCTCTTCTGAGTATGTGTCTTGGTCTTCCCTGTCACCATAATCTATGATAATAGATAGTGATTCTTTTTTTCCCTCATTTTCTTTAGCATTTTCCCTCTTTTTAAAATTTGAGTTCTGCTTCTGTGCTAGGAGGGGCTCTTTCTATGGCTTCTTATGCCAGTGGTTGCAGGCCCTTACCTTTTACACGATGCTGTATTTACCTGAGGCCCACAAGGGACCTTCTTATCTGTCTGGTGTTATGTTGTGGGGGTGTGGGATGGGGTGGCTGGTAGTTCTGAAGGTTGTAGGTGTCTGGCAGCTGACCTCAATTTGAGCTGGCTTCCTAGTTCTGGTGTCTGGTGTGTGCTGAGGCCAGAAGAGGTTTTTTCTGCCTTTCCAGGGCTACACTGAAGTAAGTGGAAGTCTGGCACTTGGAAGCTGTCTGTTTGCCTGTGGCTATGCTGAAGCATGTGGAAGTCAGGAAGGTGGAGGAAGCCTTGTCTGCCTGCAGTTAATATTGAAACACTGTTGCTATTGGAGTTGGAGTCTACTGATTCTGATTCCCCAGGCTATGCTAAGGTACATGGTGGGGGGTCCATTCTGTTGGTGTTTGCCTGTTCCACCACACTGGGGCTCAGGATCTCCTCTAGTTTTGATCTCCTCTAGTCTGAGGTGAGGCTTACTGCTGGCTTGCTGGGATACTTCCTGTCCTAGAATACACTCCCCTTTTTATCCAAGTGAGATGAATCTTTCTTGATAATCATTCAAGTCTCTGGGTCTAAAAGACCACTGCACCCCATCTTTCTACTGGCTTTTCTATTCTAGGAATTGTTCTGGGCTGCTATTGTATGGTTGTTTAGACATGAATATGGGAAAGCTACAGTGATTTACTCTTCATTCTCATTTTATAAAACTCATCTTCATACTCTCCTTGCCTGTCCAATTGCCCTGCCAGATGTTCTTGATACCATGCATCTCCTTTCTCAGTATTCCTCCCCATGACTGAAATGCATGATGCCCTCCCCACTCCTTTGACTTCCTTCAACACCCAGCTTAAGTGTTACTTTCTTTTGACCTTTCACAATTCCTCTTCTTCTCTCATAACCACCTTATCTTATCCTTTTGAAATGACTTTTTATCTTTTTATATGTGCCTTGTATTTTCTTCATTCAAGGTTTTCTCTAAGTAAAATGTTACGATTATTGAGAATGGGAGTTTCCTTTTTCTTTTCTCTCTCAAAACCTGGCATAGGGGTTAATCCACAAGAGATATTCAGTCAACGTTTGTAGAATTTTAGTCCCTTATTGGTCTGGGGATAGGGATGAGGGGTTAACAACAAAGTATTCAAGATCCTATTTCTAGCACTGATCTAGTAGCTTTCGTTCTTTAAAAAAATCTCTCTCCTCCCCCCCCACCTCCATCAATCCATCTATCTGCCTCTATCTACCTATTTATTGTAGACATGAGTTCTGTAATGACTATACCATATATTAGAATTTCCCTTCTTCACAGGGGAGCAGGACAATGGAATTATACAACAACCAGATAATTTCAAGGGTTTGTGAGGCTCAGAGAAGTTTGAAATATAAGCGATCCATTGCAAAGTGAACTCTAACAGAGGCCAGACTAGTCTTGATCAGCTCAAGGCAACTTTGAGCTGTAGCTGCAGATGTGGAACTTTCCAAACACCTTGCTCCCTGCCTTATAGTATCTAAAGATTTCTTCTCCTATAAGCACTGCCTCTCTCTCTGAAAGCTTCTAAAAACCATATTATCTCACTCCTTTTCTCTCCACTTTGAGCAACCAAAGAACACTCTCTACCTCTATGCTCCCTTCTAGGACCTACACTTCTTTTCTCAGACAATAAATGCACTTAATTTATGTATTGGACTCTCTTTCATATAATTTCCCTCCATGTGCCTGCAGGTCATATGTTAAGTCTGTCTGTCTGTCCTTCCATCTATCTATCTATCTATCTATCTATCTATCTATCTATCTATCTATCTATCTATCTGTCTGTCTGTCTGTCTGTCTGTCTGTCTGTCTGTCTGTCTGTCTGTCTGTCTATCTATCTATCTATCTATCCATCCATCCATCCATCCATCCATCCATCCATCCATCTATCTATCTGTATATGGCTTACTCATTTCTGTACAATGAATGGTATTTGTTAAAACTTTATAAATGGGGGGGGGTGTGGCTAGGTGAAGCAGTGAATAGAGCACTGGCCCTGGAGTCAGGAGAACCTAAGTTCAAATCTGTCCTCAGCCACTTCACTTGGGCAAGTCACTTAACCCTAATTGCCCTCCAAAAAGCAAAAATAAAATAAAAAAATAACAAAAATAAAACTTTATAAATGCCTATCATAATGCAATGTGCTGGCACTTGTGGAGAGACATTTAATAATATTTACATGATTGTTAAGTAGCATTTCTAAGTCTTCTAACTGAACTGAATCTAGCATTCCTTTATTTAGAGTTCTAAATATTTGATTTTATGTTTTGAAACACAAGTTTCTGTGCTCCAATTTAAGCTTATTCGATATCTCAGTGTTTATTCTTTGGACAATAGGTATGTAGAAGATTAGCAATGCTAATCATTATCTACAGAACTGAAATTATGTGTTTTATTAAAATTTTACAAACATCCATTATAGGCAAGAAGGAATACTATTTCAGAAGAGGGAAAACAATTTCTCTGGTAATGAATACTGCTGATGTTAAAAGACGTGGATAAATGATGCAGTTTTCATTAGAACAAATTAGCAGAGAGTACAGCTGAGTTCTGAAATCTAATATATAATTAGTACTCTTTGTTTAGTAAAAATGCATGGTTTGTTTGAATAAATAGGTTTTGAGAAATTTAGACTTCATCAAGATTTTCTTTTGCCTTCTCATGTCATCTTTTGCATTGGTTCCAATAACATTATTGAATAGAATATTTTCCTAGTCATGTTCATGGTCATTTCCTATGGCCAATATCTCTAGGCTACAAGAGTATAAGTGAATAACAAAATGGAGGTGAACATCTGAACTTAAGCAAATATAATAAGGGAAGAGACAGAGTTTATCAAATTATTTTGAGGCCAATTTCCAATTTCCTTTGCCCCCTTTCTAGTCTTGATCTTAATCAGTTAGTTGCTTTCATTTACACTAAACTTGATTGAAAAAACAAACAGATAATTTAGGTTATAATATAATAGAACAAATTCCTACTCACCGACTTGAATGATAATAATTAATGAAGGTCTCCCCCCTCAATTTCCTAAATTTGGAATTTCTTACTTACTATACTGCTAATGTTTCTCCTTTTGTGCATATGGGATTTCATTGTGGGTACTCCAACAACATATATATATATATATATATATATATATATATACATAGATATATACAGATATATGTATATATGTATGTATAATTCCATTTTTTTCAATAAGTTTTCTACAAAGTATGCAACCAAAACTTCTGAATCTTCTAGATGTTAATATGCTTTTTTTTTTGCTTTTTAAAAATTGATTCCTTCCCCTCTCACCACCTCCAATACATGTAAAAGAGGATTGTGAACAAACTTTGGAACTACAGAACCCACAAAATGACACAGAGAAGCTAACCTCCTGCTGAGGACCGCCTGGCAGGCTGGCAGGAATTGGGCAGCACAGTGCTCTAGGAGCCTAGCCCAGCTCCACCAGGAGGTTTTAGCCCCAGGGTGGGCCTCACCCGGCTCTGGCTGGAGGGATTCCAGATCACCAGCAGTTGTGGCGGTCCAGAATTAACAACACATAGTCTCTAAGGACAAAGTAAGAGGTCAGTTGAGACCCAGTAGTCGGAAGTGCATTGGCTTTTGGACCCAGGATGAGAAGCCACTGAGAGCTGTGGCACAGCTGCCACCAGGTGGCAGCTTCAGTTCCTGGCCTGTACAGTGTAGGGGGACAAAGCAACAAGTATGAGGGGTATTCACTCTTGCTTTAACCTGCTTGGATCTGGATTGTAGCCTAGGTTGGAGGTCCTGAGGTGTGCAACCAGTTTGCCATAGTGTGTGGAGGCTTCAGAGAGGGCATCCATCTAATAACTCCCACAGCTGAGAAAACCCCAGTGTTTGGTACGAAGCTCCCCTGTCTTGTAGCAGAGTCCTACTGTGGCAAAAAGCCCAAAAGTCAAGTAATTGAGTGGCAACATGACCAGGCAAAGGAAGCAAAGCAAACAGAAGAATCCAACATTAGACTCCTACTTTGGGGACAAAAAGGATCAAAATATGGAACAGGAGGAAGTCAGTGGAGTCAGAACTGCTGGAACAAATGCTTCAAAGGAAAATACAAGCTGGTTGCAGGCCATAGAGGACCTTAAGAAGCAGATAAGAGGAGTGGAGGAAAAATTGGGAAGAGTAATGAGAAGGATGCAAGAAAGTTACGAAATGAGAGTCAGCAACCTCACTGAGGAAAATAACATGTTAAAAAATAGACTAACTCAAATGGCAAAAGAGGCTCAAAAAAGGCAATGAGGAGAAGAATGACTTAAAAAGCTGAATTTGCCAGATGGAAAAAGAATATCAAAAGCTCACTGAGGAGAATCATTCCTTCAGAATTACATTGGAGCAAATGGAAGCTAATGACTTTATGAAAAATCATGATGCTGTTAAACAGATGCAAAACAAATGAAAGAATAGAAGGCAATGTGAAATATCTCATTGGAAAAGCCACTGACCTGGAACATAGATCCAGGAGAGATAATTTAAAAATTATTGTACTACCTGAAAGCCATGATAAAGAAAGAACCTAGAAATCATCCTTCAAGAAATTCTCAAGGAAAATTGGCCTAATCTTTTAGAACCAGAGGACAAAATAAAGTTTGAAAGAATCCACCGATCTCCTCCTGAAAAAAATCCCCAAGAAAACTCCTAGGAATATTATAGTAAGGTTCTGAAATTTCCAGATCAAGGAGAGAATATTACAAGCAGCAATTGCTTGTAGTTGTAATTGTAAAAACTGTAAAAAAAATGTAATTGTAAAAAACAAGGAAGAAGAAATTTGAATATTGTGGAAACAAAATCAGGATAATTCAGTATCTGGCAGCTTCTATACTGAGGGATCAAAGGGCTTGGAATATGATATTCCAGAGGGCAAAGGAGCTGAGATTAAAACCAAGAATTACCTACCCAGCAAAACTTAGTACAATGTTTGAGGGGAAAATATGGTCATTCAGTGGAATAGAGGGTTTTCAAGCATTCTTGATGAAAAAAAGCAGAGTTGAATAGAAAATTTGACATTCAGATACAAGAAGCAAGAGAAGCATGATAAGGTAAACAGGGAAACGAAATCATAAGCAACTTATTAAAGTTGAACTATTAACATTCCTACATGGAAAAATGATAATTGTAACTGAAGAAACTTTTCTCTGTATGAAAATAGTTGAAGGGGATACACACACACACACATATATGTGTTTATATCATAGAGTATATGGGTGTATGAATACATTATGAATGTGTGCATATATGTTTACATGTATACATACATAGAGGCCACAGGACCAATTTAATAGGAAGGGATGATACTTACAAGGAGAAATTAAGAGGTGAGAGAGGAATATAATGAGAGATGGGGGGAGACAGAATGGGGTTAACTATGTCATATAGAAGAGGCAAGGGAAAATGGTTACAATGTAGGGGAAGAACAAGAAGGCAAAAGGAAATGGGTCAACCTTATTCTCAATGAATTTGGCTCAGGGATGGAAAGAAAAAAACAATGAAAAGGGGAAATCGACGTTAAGGGGGGGAGGGGGGGAAGGGGATGGGAGGGGGGATGAGGGAAGGGGGGGCAGGATGGGGGGGGGGCGGAAAGTTGGAAGCACGCACTTTTGAAAAGGGACTGGATCAAAGTAGAGAATAGAACTAGTAGCAGGTGAGATAGGAGGGAGGGAAATATAGTCAGTCTTTTGCAATATATCTACTATGATAATGTTTTCTATTAGCTACACATGTACAACCTATACTGAATTGCTTATCTTCCCAGTAAGGGTGGGTGGCAAGGGAGGAAGGGAATGAATATGGAATTCAAAGTTTCATAATCAAATGTTTATACATATATATATATATATATATATGTGTGTGTGTGTGTGTGTGTGTATCATTATTAATACTATTTTACATGTAATTGATATATAGGCACTGGGACATAGAGATCTACAATGCCCTACTGGAAAAGTTGAAGGGGGTATGGGAGGGAGCAGATTGGAGGAGGGGACATCCTGTAGCACTACTGTTTTGGGGCAGTGGCTAGGGGAAAAATGGGGTAAAAATATGTAACTCAAAATCTGGCAGAAATGAATGATATAAATAAGAAGTTAAGAAAGCATTTGAAAAAAAAGGTTCCTATGGTTTTAGGAACTTTAAAGGCCTGTTTTGTACTCATCCAACTTAATTAAAAAAAACAAACTCACCAAAACCAATGCACCTACCACATAATGTAGCACTTTAAAGATTTTGTATTCATTACATCCCACCTCTTCAAGAAAAGGAAAGAATATATTTCCAAATCTTCTCTAAATCTAAGATGAGTCATTAAAATTATCTAATGTTGAATTTTATTTTAATGTTCTTTTCTTTTCTTTTGCCTTTCATTTCTGTGTACAATGTATTCTAGGTTCTGCCATTTTATTCTGTTTCAATGTATATGACCCTTTCCAATGCAGGCTGTACCAAAACAGATTGCACCCCAGAAAACCAGGAGCAGGTCTTGGGAGCCACTGAATCAGCAGTGGCAGTGACTGATTCCAGAGCTCTCGGGTAACAGATGGTAAGGGTGTCAAGCAAGTGGTCAGAAGGAGAATACAGCTGCCTCTTTGCTGGCAAAGGGGGCAGAACTCTGTGTCTTTATTTTTACTCAAATCTGGGTTGCAGTCCTGGCTGGAAGCCCCAGGGTAAGGAAGAGGACTAGCATACCACAGTTTGTTGCCACAGAAGAAGGGGGTCCCTCTTCACAGTTTCAGGCCAGAATGGAGTGCTTGTGATCACTCACAGACCAGAGCACAGGCCAGGAGAGTAGTAAACACCTCTCCTTATCTCATACCATCTTGGAAAAAATGAAAATTTACAGGTCCCTAGAAGTATCTCTGTAAATAGCTGCCCAAAACCCCTGAAGCTTGGAACAATACACCCTCTACCTGGAAACAGAGCTCTACTTTAACAAAGAGTTAAAAGGCAAGTAATCAGTTAGGAAAAGAGTCAAACAACAAGAAAAAATTCTGACCATAGAAAGTTACTATGGTTATAAGAAAGATAAAAAGACAATCAGAAGAAGATAGCAAAGTCTACACTGCTACATCCAAAGCCTTTCCATATCCTTTGATCATTTATCAATTGGAGAATGAAGTGTATTCTAATACATTTGACTCAATTCTCCATATATTTTGGAAATGAAGCCTTTATCAGAGACACACTGGCTGTAAAAACTTTCTCAGCTTTCTGCTTCCTTTCTAAACTTAGTTGCATTGGCTTTGTGCAAAAAAAATTAAATTTAATGTAATCAAAATTATTTGTTTTGCATTTTACAATGTTCTCTATCTCTTGTTTCATCATAAATACTTCCCTTCTCTATGGATCTGAAAAATAAACTATCCCTTGCAGTTGTAATTTGCTTATAGTATCAGCCTATATATTTAAATCATATTCCCATTTTGACTTCATCTTCATATAGGGTATAAGATGGTGATCTATGCCTACTTGCTGCCATACTATTTTCCAGTTTTCCTAGCAATTATATATATATATATATGAAATAGTGATTTCTTATCCCAGAAACTGTAGTCTTTGGATTTATCAAATATTAGATTACAATAGTCATTGACTGTTTTATCTTGCATACATAAGCTATTGCAATGATCTATCACCCTATTTCTTAGCTAGTATCAAATAGTTTTAATGATTGCTGAGATAGGCCATCTTTGCTTGCATTTCTTTCCATTAATTCCCTTGATATTCTGAACCTTTTGTTCTTCCAGAAGAATTTTGTTATTGTTTTTTTTTCCTAGCTCTATAAAATCATTTTTTTTGGTAATTTGATTGGTATGGCACTGAATAAGTAATTTAATTTAGTTAGAATTGTCCTCTCTCTCTCTCTTCCTCCCCCCCAACTTCATTTCAGAGAAAAATCAACAAAACTGACTGTAACAAATATGCACAATGAAGAAAAACAAATCCCTGAATTGGCCATGTCCAAAGGGTATACCTTAATTCCACTTTCTGAAAAAATTTGGCAATGATGGAATGGACTATGAGAGAGGATTAAAATTTGATGGATGTGATAAGGTTAGAGGTGGATTTTATTTTGTTTTAACATTGAAGAACTCAAAGATTTTTGTTGGTATAAGAAATTTGCAAATGGAGGAGAGATTAAAAATGCAAAATCAAAGATAATGATGTTCATTATAACTTATAAAAGGGGATGAGTGTAGGTGCTGCCCATGCAAAATAGGTGGAAAACTTCTTTCTTGGGTGTTAGGTAAAGAAGAAAAATAGGGCTGGTATAAGGGAGGCTGATTCTGTTGGTGGATGGCTTTGATTTCTTCAGAAAAAAAAAATTGAAGTGACAATATCTGCTGAGAGTTTGACAATGAAAAAAATCTGAATAAGGCTGGCAGCTCAAAAAGAGAGAAAAAAAACTAGGTAATGCCTCATGAAAGAGGATAAGGATATCAGTAAATAGTTAGTAAACTATTTAATAAACAGGCTTTGAATTATGGAGGTTTCTCTATCAGACTGGCTTCTGCATCATCTAACACCAAAAGGGACTCAGGTAAAATAAGCAAAGAACTAAAAATAATGAAATGTAATTTTCAGCATTTTTGCTTGAAGGGGTAAGGTTGAATGATGCTGTTTCTATAAATGGATATTTTCCCCTTTAATTTATTATTCTATCCTATATATTCTCTTGTAATTTATAATATTAATAGTGAAATTTCCAACAAATATCCTAAAGAATAGTATGTGCTATTTTCAGGAGAAAGGGAAGGGGGAAAAATCATGCCTTATATTTTCCTTCCCATTATTACCATTTTTCCCATTGTGTCTTCCTCTAGCCTTGGTTTGGCCACCACTAAATGTATTCCTTCACCGCTTCATTTCCCCTTTGGACCTTCTCTTGACCAGGAATAATCAATTAAAAAACCCAGGGTTCTTCTTTTTCTTCTTCTCCTTTTTATTTGCTTTTTATGAGGGGGGAAGGCAGGGCAATTGGGGTTAAGTGACTTGCCCAAGGTCACATGGCTAATAAGTGTTAAGTGTCTGAGACTCTAGGGCCAGTGCTCTATTCCCTGTGCCACCTAGATGCCCCCAAACCCAGGCTTCTTGACTATTCCCCTTGCATGGATGGATTCTATTCCTTGTAATGATATAAAAGACGAATAGGTCTTACCATCTGCCTAATACTTAATGTCCTCCAGGCATAACTAGCTTATTTTCATGGCAAACCCCTGGCAGTATAATCTCACCTACTGACATGAACTCCCACAAACTATTGAACCTTGCTATACACTCTAACTTCTGAATCATTAGGATTTCTACTCTTTTATGTCAGCCTGGCAGGTGTGATTTCTTTTATGTGCTCTTTCTCTCAATTAGTGTATGAGAGGGACTCTCTTATTTTGTCTTTTTGTATCTTTAGTGTTTATCTCTGAACTTGGCAATGCTATTTTATTCCTTTCATTCAAGGAAAGCAGAAAGACACCAACCTTAGTGTAGCTTTTCTTCTAGCTTTCTCTGATACCAAGAAGAAGAAAGACTGTCAACATCAAGTCTATGTTCCAATTTAGTGACAAGGAAGGTGAGAGTGAAATTATGGGGTGACAGATAAACAGTAGTTTGTTTTTTTTTTTCTTAGCCTTTTTAGATCATGCCCCCACTTGCGCAATAATTTTCATCCTTAGAGCCTTTCTTTATTAGAGCTTGGATATCTCTCGTACCCAGGTGGCTATACCAAATTCTCTTAAAACTTGAAAAGTAGAATTGGCAGAACTGAGATTGAAGAGCCTCTAATCACTGAGCACTTAGAACAGACCTGAGAGATGGGGGGAACAAAAAACAACCAAACCTTAGCATACTATGAGTACAAGCCTAATTGTAAATATGCATATGCAGATATGTACGTGTACGTGTGCTTATATATCCACACACTTGCTCCAAAAATACATTTACTTCTATCCTCAGGAGTAAAGTTGTTTCAGTTCCATCCATTTCTGGCTATCTCTTCCCCTTCTCTTACTGTTTCTCAGTCTGTAACAGAACACTACTGTTGAATTCAAAACCAAGACATTTAGGTTCCTCCTCTGTGTTAGATTCCAAGATAGGCACTAGGGACATGGAGACAAAAATGTAAGTTCTCTCTTCAAAAATTTAAATCTCTTCTAGGTATACATCATGCACAGAAATTAAAAAAAAAGCAATTTAAGGCAGGAGAGGACATTAACCACTGTGGGAAGCAAGGAAGGCTTCAGAAAGTTGTATTTAAGCTGGGTCTTGAAAAAAGATAAGCTTTCAACAAATTGTAGAAGGAGTGGTGCATTCTTGGCAGAAAGGATGAGGTGCTCATGTGTATGGAGGTATGAAATTGACTCTTGAGTTGAGCAAACAGCTACTAGTACAGTTTGGCTAGATCATAGAATACATAAAAGGAAGTGATGTGAGAATAAGCTGGAAAGGTAGATGAAGGCATATTGTGAAAGTTCTCTGATGGCAGACTGAGGAATTTTTTTTAATCCAATCTGCTGAGATGTACTTTATCCTAAGACAAATAAAAGAGATAGTTAGAAGGTCAGACCTAGTGAATTCTTCATATACTTTCATATTTGCAGGAAATACTGATCATACTTTGCCTTTGAGAAGAAATTACCAGAGTGTAGAATTTAGGGCCTAGAAAAATAAAGTCCATTATCACAAAACAAAGGACTTTCTCTGATTTTGAAGTTAGTCAAGGACTGTCTGAGTCAGATTCTGCTCTGTAAGGACAAATAGTAATTGTGGGGAGTTTTGTCTGCAGTGATCAGGCCACAGACACTATATTCTTTGTCAGGCACACTGCTCAAGAGTAGTCAGCTACTTCTTGTTAGCACCAGTTAGAATGACATTCTGAAAGAGTTAAGAAAACTCTATAAACTTGTCATTTACTAGTAAGAAATACCTTAGACACCGAAGAAAAGAGGACCCAATTTTATTTTCATATTTTGCACAGTAACACATTTTGCCTAAATATGTGATAAGTAGATGATTCAGAATATCTTTAATGGGTCTGCAAAGAAACCCAGGGAAATCATGCTTTACCTGTAATAAGGAAAATGACAGATCCCATAATCCTTTCAGCTATAGGCTTATTTCAAATAACAGTAATTTGTAAATGCTATTTCTAGGAGAACTAATAATTACATATTTTTTGCCTTAGATATACAGTGGCAATAGCAAACTATTCATGAATTTTAATGAGATGCATTTTTTCTATGGGTGCTAGCAATTCTAGACTTGCCTACATGTGCTGAGTTACTCAGTTCAAAAATAACAATCATACTTCTTGTTTCTTAAATTTGATAATGTCATTTGATTTTACCTTGTAAGTCAAAAGGAATTCTTAATCTTTGAAAAAACACTGTTTAGTGATCTCAAAACTGATAAAAGTTGATGTTCAAATAAGGTTTTGATAGATTATTATGCATAATAAAGATATAAAATAAAGATTGAAATGGAGTCCCTTTAGAATGATAGCTTCTATCTTCTAGTTTAAATAAGATGATAAATTCCATAAATGTGAAATAATAATAATAAATAAAATTTCTTTATAAAATAATATGTCATTAATTAACAGAATGAATCCTTTTTGCAATGGGTGGGGGACAGTCAATACATTCTTCATCCCTTATGCTAATCAGTAAATTTAAATTATTTATGTTTAAATTATTGATGAGAAATCACAATAATTAGAAAGGTTATTAGAAGTTATCTGATTTCTATCATGTCACTATGCCTGTCTCATTTTATCTATTCATATGTCTAATATTTAAACTTATTTTGTTTTGAGACACACAAGATTTTCACACAAGGGTTTCCTGGATTAATGGTTGTTGGCACATACACTTCAAATTTTACTCATAAAACTCTCCTAGATTGATGAGAGAGCAAAGTGATTCTTCACCTCAAAATCACAATCAAGTATCACAGGTAGACTTACTTGTGCAGGTTCCCTGATTCTGAGGCCAGCTTTCTATCCATTGCACCACCTTGTCTCTTCTCTCATCTTGCAAAGTAAGAAACTGGAGGTCAGATTTTATTTTAAATCATTTGCATAAGGTCAAGTTTAGTAAACAATAGAGTTGAGATTGAAGCTTAGGTGTTTTAACTCCAAATCTATTATATCCTTTCCATGTCTCCCATTGCTACCTTTAGAGCTTGGAGCAAGCATGATTTGTCCTGCTAAAAGGTAAATCAATCTTAGGCTACATTAATAAAAGTGTAAAATTATAGAATCACAAATCGTAGATTTGACTCTGGAAGGTTGCTGGTGGACTGAGGAAGCTTAAAGATCAGTGGTTGAGAGTTCAGATTCAAAATCTGCTACTTGCTTACCTATAAAACATTAGGCAAGTCATTTAACCCTCTGATCCCTAGTTTCTTCACTGTAAAATGAGATTATAATAAATGACACCTGAAGTTGATTCTAGCTCTATCTTTATGAGCCTCTGATCTGGTATAGCTGCTGATTTTATATATGATGAAAGTGAAATGCCCAATTGGACAAATTAGGCAGCAGAGACAGAATTATTCACCATACATTTTGACAGAGACTGCTCTGGAACAACTGTAACATGTAGGGGGAGGAAGGAAGATGAAAAATGATGTATCAAAGAAGACCACAAGGTAGATATACAGTGGCCACTCCCAGTATGCACTTCAGCAAGGTGGCCAGTCACACACAACTCCAGTTTCACATACTACTCTAGAGAGACTACATCTCCTTATGGGCTCTTTATTCTGTGAGCAAAGATTGTCAAAATGTTTAACCAATGAATTTTCTAATACACTCAAATAAAAGTTGTTACAAAAGGGATTTGGAGGGTTGTCATGTGGTCTCTTTTAGTGAATATAGACTCTCGATGTTAAACGTTGGAATTGCAGGTCTTCTGAGGTTCAAGTGACTTGAAAATGTTTAGAGGTTTAATAAGCTTCTTTTGAAAGGTCAATGTGAACAACAAAGGTGTTTGAAGGAAAATATATTGTTTTTGTTTTGTTTTTAAAGATGAATAGTTGGGAAAAAAATTCTCTTAAGGTACTAATATTTATCATCCAGTATATTGGCTAATTCCTTCTTCAAATATTTACCTTTTGTTTTCCAACATTATTTGGGGATGTTACAAAGAGGATTTATTTGTTGCTGTTTAATCAAAAGACATTCATTTGCTATAATATTGTCTTTCATGTAGAGAATAACACTATTTGATTACATTCTTTGGTGAAGTATGAAAATTAGTGTCATAGATGTTCATTGATAGCATCGTAGATTTATAACTCGAGAAGATCTTAGAGGTCAGTTTTATTTTCTAAGATGAAAATAAAAACAAGACCTAGAGAAATTAAATGCTTTTTTCTAGGGTCTCATGTGAAAGAAGTAGTAAAGTCAGAATTTGATCCTAAGTCCTCTGATTTCATATCTATCCTGTTTCCTTATTCCACACTACCTCTAATTATTATTGGCCATTCAAATGCATTCATTTACATAGGCCTGTATAAATAATTCACTGATTTGTCCCCTATTTTTAAAAAATGTCATACTGAGCATTCTTAAGTAAACTTGTAACAGTTTACATAGGAAAAACAACAAAATGTCAGGCTCCAAATTAGAAAGACATGCATCTCTGAAATTTGGTGATTCTATGACACTGGTCAAATTAAAATTGAATGTAATTCTGAAAAATCTCAAGAATTTGTATGGTTAGTCATACATGAATTGAGACTGTGTGATGGTTGATAGAGTCCCCACACTTAAGCTTCTCTATGCAAACAAAGTAATTGATCCTTTTCATATTTGAATATTCATAGATATGACAAGAGAATCAGCTTTTCTACATAATATCAAAATCATAAAATACTTTTCAGGAAATAAGACAAAAGGATCATACCTGACTTGCACATTTCTCTTTGCCATTTGTATCAACTATTGGAAATTATATTTTTGTGAAGTCAAAATAACTCAAAGGAATGAAAGCTAAAGTAGCACGAAAAACTGGAATCACTTATCAAAGACATTTATGAAATTATAACACATTAAATGGTAAGGTAGAAATATAGACTGACCATATGTGTAATATGAACAGATTTTTGTTGCTTTTTTTTTACAAGAATGGATTGTATGAAATGAACTGGGCATCCTATTATTTTTGTATCAGCCTCCTCCCCCAACTTGAATTCTTAAGGTATAAGTATGATTTCTTAAGGTATATGTAATAAATATTTGCTGAGTTCTTTCTACAACTAAGTAAATGATTGAGTTAATGTGTAAAAGATGCTCACATTTTGATTAGTCATTGGATATTTGTTATATAACATTTAAGCAAATAACATGACTAAATATGTTCAAAGCAAGTAAAAACAATTTATGAATAATTTGGAGAGGAAGAGCTATACATTGTGAAGTCACGTAATATTTCAAGAGATTGAGAAATAATGAAGATCATTTAAATATCCCTGACAAATGACCAAATAGTATATTTTAAATAGGAATTCTATAAATTTAAAACATTTTCAATACCCGAGTTAAAATACTATTTTTATTTTGTCTTTATTAATTGGTTTACAAGATTCAGTTTACAAGATTTAGTTTACAAGTTTACAAGATTCAGTTCCCCAATCCCTTGAGTTTCAAATTTACTCCCCCACCCTCTATCCTCCCTCCACCTCCCCCCCCCCATGGCATGCAATCAAGTATAGGATCTGCAAACACTTTTACATTAGACATCATCCAGGTTATAAACAAGGATTGTATGGGATGGAATGGACAATGGGAAAGAGGAAACAAAACCAAACAAGAAAAAAGAGCAGGTAATTTGCTTCAATCTGCATTCAAACACTGTTCATTCTAGTTATTTCTCTGAATGTAGACATCTCTCTCCATCATTAGTTTTTTGTAGTTGTCTTATAACCCTGCAATGCTGAGAAAAGTCCACTCTATCAAAGTTGGTCATCACACATACGTTGTGTCTGTAATTGTGTACAAATTTTCCTGGTTCTGCTCTTCTCACTAGCATCAGTTTGTATAAGCCTCTCCAGGTAAATATGAAGTCCATCTGCTCCTCATTTCTTATAGCACAATAGTATTACATTCCAGTCATACACCAGTAGTTGTTTAACCATTCCCCAATTGATGGTCATGTCCTTAATTTCCAATTCTTTGCCACCACAAACAGTGCCATTATAACTTTTTTTGTGCATATGGGTCTTCCTCCCACTTCTATGATCTCTTTGGGATACAACACTAGAATTAATATTGCTGGTTCAAAGCATATATAATTATTTATAGCCCTTTGGGCATGGTTCCAGATTGCTCTCCAGAATGGTTGAATCAGTTCACACAACTCCACCAGCAATGCATTAGTATTCCAATTTTTCCACATTCTCTCCAGCATTTGTCATTTTCCTGTTTTGTCATTTTAGTTAATCTGGCAGGTGAGATGTGATACTTCAAGGTTGTTTTGATTTACATTTCCCTAATCAATAGTGATTTAGAGCATTTTTTATTATGCTTATATATATCTTTAATTTTTTCCTTTGAAAAATGCCTGTTCATATCCTTTGACCATTTATCAATTGGGAAATGACTTGTTTTCTTACAGATTTGACTTAATTCTCTGTATATTTTATAAATAACACCTTTATAAGAGACATTGTTTGTAAAAAGTGTTTCCCTATTTTCCACTTCCCTATTAATCTTGCTTAAATTGGCCTTGTTTGTACAGAAACTTTTCAATTTAATGAAATCAAAATTATTCATTTTACATTTTATAATGCCCTCTAATCCTTGTTTGGTTATAAAGTGTTCTGCTCTCCATAAATCTAACAGGTAAACTATTCCTTGCTTTCCCAGATTGCTTATAGTATCAGCCTTTATACCTAGATTGTGCACCCATTTCGATTAGATTTTGGTATATGGTGTCAAATAAGAATGGTCTATGCCCAGTTTCTGCCATACTATATTCCAGTTTTCCCAGTAGTTTTTGTCAAATAGTGAGTTCTTATCACAAAAAACTGGGGTCTTTGTGTTTGTCAAACAGTAGATTACTATAGTCACTGAATGATGATTCTCACATACCCAATCTATTCCATTGATCTGCTACTCTATTCCTCAGCCAGTAACAAGTGATTTTGATGACTGCTGCTTTATATTATAGATTAAAATATGATAAGGCTAGGCCACTTTCCCTAGCATTTCTTTTCATTAATTCCCTTGATATTCCAAAACTTTTGTTCTTCCAAATGCATTTTGTTACTATATTTTTTCTAGCTCTATGAAATCATCTTTGGTAGATTGATTACTATGGCACTAAATATGTAATTTAATTTAGGTAAAATTGTCATTTTTATTATATTAGCTTGACCCAACCACAAACAATGTTTTTCCAATTAGTTAGATGTGAATTTATTTGTGTGAAAAGCGTTTTGTAATTGTGTTCATATAGGTCCTGGGTTTGTTTTGGGAGGTAGATGACCAAATATTTTATAATGTCTACACTAAATTTAAATGGCATTTCTCTTTCTATCTCTTGCTGTTGGATTTTGTTAGAAATATATAGGAATGCCAAGGATTTGTGTGGGTTTATTTTATATCCTGCAACTTTGCCAAATTTATTGCCTCATATAGTTTTTTGCTTGATTCTCTAGGATTCACTAAGTATATCATCATATCATCTGCAAAGAGTGATAGCTTGGTCTCTTCTTTGCCTATTTTGATTCCATTAATTTCTTTTTCTTCTCTAATTGCTACTGCTAACATTTCTAGTACCAGATTGATGAAGAGGGGTGATAGTGGACATCCTTGTTTCACCCGTTATCTTATTGGAAATGTTTCTAACTTATCCCCATTATATATAATACTTGCTGATGGCTTTAAATAGATGCTACATATTGTTTTAAGGAAGAATCCATTTATTCCTACACTTTCTATTGTTTTTTATTAGGAATGGATGTTGTATTTAGTCAAAAGCCTTTTCTGCACCTATTGAGATGATCATGTTGTTTGTGGTAGTTTTACTGTTGATATGATCAATTATATTGGTTGTTTTCCTAATATTAAACCATCCTTGTATTCATGGAATCAATCCTACCTGATCAAAGTATTATTCTTGTGATAAGTTGCTGTAGTCTTTTTGCTTATTTTTTATTTTAAATTTTCGCATCTATATTCATGAGGGAAATTCGTCTATAATTTTCTTTCTCTGTTTTATCTCTTCCTGATAGGTATAAGTACCATATTTGTGTCATAAAACGATTTTGGTATGACTCCTTCTTTGATAATTTTCCAAATAGTTTGTAAAGTATTAGAATCAATTGTTCTTTAAATGATTGATGAATTTGCTAGTAAATACATCTGGCCCTTGAGATTTTTTTTATTTTTTTTTCTGAGATGGGGTTATTTAAGTAATTTACCTGCTCCTCAGTTAATCTGTGTAACTTATATTTTTGTAAATATTCATCCATTTCACTAAGATTGTCAAATTTATTCTTATACAATTTGGCAAAAGAATTCCTAATTGTTATATTAATTTCCTCTTCATTGGAGGTAAATATGCCCTTTGCCTTTTTTGGTCTTTGTAATTTGGTTTTCTCTTTTCCCTTTTTTTTTATCATAATGACTAAAAGTGTATCATTTTTTTTTCATAAAACCAGTTCTTAATTTTATTTATTAATTCAATATTTTCTTTAATTCAATTTTATTAATCTCTCCTTTGGTTTTCATTATTTCTAATTAGTATTTAATTGGCAATTTTCAATTTGTTCTTTTTCTGTTTTTTTCAGTTTCATACCCAATTTATTTACCCTCCATTTGCTCTATTCTATTCATGTATGCATTCAGGGATATAAAATCTCCCCTAAGAACTGCTTTTGCTGCATCTCACGAGTTTTGGTATGTTGTCTCATTATTGTCAATCTCTTGAATGAATTTATTGATTGTTTCTATAATTTCTTGTTTGATCCAATCATTCTTTAGGATTAAATTATTTAGTTTCCAATTAGCTTTTAGTCTATATTTCCATGGCCATTTATTGCATATGATTTTTATTGCATCATGATCTGAGTATGATGCATTTAATATTTCTGCATTTCTTCACTGAATTGTGAGTTGTTTATGCCCTAGTACATGGTAGATTTTTGTGTATGTTCCATGTACTGCTGAGAGGAACGTATATTCTTTTTTATCCCCATTCAGTTTTCTCCAGAGATCTATCATATATGGCCTCTCTAAAATTCTATCTGCCTCCTCAACTTCTTTCTTGTTTATTTTGAGGTCAGATTTATCAAGCTCAAAGAGAGGGAGATTGAGGTCTCCCACTGTTATTGTTTTGCTATCTATTTCTTCCTCTAATTCCCTTAACTTCTCCTCTACAAATTTGGACACTATACCACTTGGTGCATATATGTTAAGTAATGATATTGCTTCATTCTTGATGGCGTCTTTTAGCAGAATGTAGTTTCTTCTCTATCTCTTTTAATTAGAGCTATTTTTGCTTTTGCTTTATCTAAGATAAGGATCACTACTCCTGCTATTTTTTTTTACTTTAGCTGAAGCATAATATATTCTACTCCAGCCTTTTACCTTTTACCTGTTAATATCCCCTTGTTTTAAATGTGTTTCTTGTAGACAGCATATTGTAGGATTATGGTTTCTAATCCATTCTGCTATCCGTTTCTGTTTTATGTGAGAGTTCATCCCATTCACATTTACAGTTATGATTACTATCTGTCTCTTTCCCTCCATCCTATTCTCTCCCCTGTTTATGTTTTTGTTTTTCCTTCTCCCTTCTCCTCCTTAGGGGTTTTACTTTTGACCACTGCTTCCCCCAGTATTCCCTCCCTTGACCCCCATTTCTTTACCTACCCTCTCCCCTTACTGCTATTTCCCTCCCTTCTAATCCCCCCCTTTCTTATCTTCACCTTACCCTCCTACTGCCTATAGGACACCATAGATTTTTATACTTATCAGAGTATGTTATTCCCCCTTTGACCACAAACAAATGAGAGTAAATTTCATACAGTGCTCCTCTCCCTCCCTCCTTTCCTCTATTTTATGAGATTTTCTGCCTTTTCATGCTAGAATCTTAAACTTAACTGATTATATTAATCCCTCTTTCAACCAGAACCAATGAGAATATACTTCGTATGATGTTCATCTCTATCTCTCCTTCCCCTCTACTTTATTATTTTTTATGCCTCTTCATGTTCTATAATTTACCTTTTTCTGCCTCATCCTTTCCTTTCCTCCCATTACAGTGCCTTTGAACCCCTTAATAAAGTAGTTTTTTAATCATCAGATTAGTTCATTTATACCCACACCCTCTATCTATGTATATCCCTTTTAAAGGTCATGATAATCATATAAATTTCAATATTTCCAAGTATCTGTTTCTCACATAGGGATATAAACACTTTGTTCTTATTACATCCCAAGTTATGTGCATGTGTGCATTAGTGCATGTGTGTGTGAGAGTTTGTGTTTTCCTTGTTTATATTTTTATGTGTTTCTTGAGTCTTGTAATTGGAGATCAAATTTTCCATTGAGCTCTGACTTTTTCATCAGGAAATTCTGGAATTCCCTCATATCATTAAATAACTATCCACTCGCCTGAAAGATTATGCTCAGTTTTGCCTTGTAGTAGTTCCTTCATTGCAGTCCTAGCTCTTTTGACTTATGAAATATCAAATTCCAATCCCTCCAATTTTTAATGTAGAAATTGCTAAGTCCTGTGAAATCCTGACTGTAGTTCCATGATATTTGACTTTTTTTCATTTTTGCTGCTTGCAATATTTTCTCCTTGATCTTGTAATTCTGGAATTTGCCTACTATATATCTTGAAGTTTTCAATTTCGGATCTCTCTCAGGAGCAGTATGCTGAATTCTTTCAATAACTATTTTACCCTCTTATTCTTGGAGTTCAGAACAGTTTACTTTGACAATCTCTTTTAGGATGTTTTCCAGGTTGCTTTTTTCATCAGGTCTTTCTGGTAGACCAATAATTTAGGTTATCTCTCCTAGATCTGTTCTCCAGGTCAGTTGTTTTTCCTGTGAGATATTTTACACTTTCTTCTAATTTTTCAATCTTCATGTTTTAGTTGACTGACTCTTGATGCATCATAGAGTCCTCAGCGTCTATTTGACTGATTCTAACTTTTAGTGAGTTATTTTGCTTGGGTTAGTTTTTGAAGTTCCTTTTTTGGGAGGTATTTTTTTCCAGTTAGATTTTGAACCTCCTGTCCCAGTTCACAAATTTTACTTTTTAAGGATTTGTTTTCTTCAGTGAGATTTATTTTTCAGTTTGGTCACTTTAGATTTAAATTTATCTTCTACCTCTCTAATTTGTCTTTTAAAATCTTTCTTAAGCTCCTTGAGACCACTTTGTATTTCCTTCTGTGGTCACAGATGTGAGTATAGAGTCCATATTTTCCCCTGTATTTGGTTGTTCTTGCTCACTATAAGAAGCTCAGTTTGATTTTCTTGCTTTTCCCTTCTCAGCTTCCTTCTTTTCCATTGTGATTTCCTATTTCCTGATTTTTCAGGCTGGGAATTCAGGGTCTATTGTTGACTTTGTGTGCTGTAGCCTCTGGGTGTCTAGACTGAGGCCAAGGACAGGATTCTGAGTTTTTCACCTGAGTTACCCTGAAGCTCACAGAGTAATCTGTGGTGAAGGTGTGGTCTTCAGATTTCCACCTCTGTGCTCCTGGGCTAGGTCTTAGGCAGGCTCAGCAGTTGGCGGCTGGCAGCCCTTGCATCTGCAGATTCCACTGGTGGTGCTAAGGTCCACCTGGGATTGAATTGTTAGTGCTTGCAGGCTCCACCACCCTGGGATTTGGGAGCTACTGCTAGTCAGCTGAGATGGGACTTGTTGGGAACCTCCCTCCCTTCACTTCAGACTCCCTAATGCAGCAGTTATAACCTTTCTCAGTGACTCCTAAGCCTGAGCTATTTCCCCTACTTTAGGATTTTGCTTTGGGTGGGACTATTATCTCTGGGTTTTCTAGATCAGGGAGAAGATATCAGAATGTCTAGGGTTTACTTTGTCATCTTGGCTTTTGGAAATTCAGGTAGTTGATATTTTTTTTTTGGAAGGGGGAAGGCAGGTAATTGGGGTTAAGTGGCCTTCCCAAAGTCACACAGCTAGTAAGTATTAGGTATCTAAGGCTGGATTTGAACTCAGGTCCTCCTGATTCTATGGCGAGTATTCTAGTAACTGTGCCACCTAGCTCCCCCTATAGGTAGTTGATTTTTAAACTTCCAGTTTGTGCGCTGACAACCCCAGGAGAAATTGCTGTTTGTCTCTGCTGCAGGCCCTGAGCTTTCTCTTACTGAGCTCTGACTGATCCTCTGTCCTGTGGTGAGACAGCTGTGAATTGTCCTTGGAGTGAGGAAGTCTGCTGGCTGGGTCTCCTAAATTTGTTGTAGTCTGCTCTCTGGTCCTCACTGGTGCAGCCCCTGGATGCTCCGTGCTCCCCCTGCCCGGACTTATGTAGGCCCTTTCCTGAGCTGGGAATCTGCCATGCTCCATCTCCCAATGGATTCCTTCATTCTAAAATCTGTTCAGATTCACTTTTTTAAAGTTTAGTGACTGGATTCAAAGATGAGATTAGAAAAGTCACTGCTTCCATTCCACCATCTTGGGTATCTCCCCCCTAAAATACTATTTTTTTTTCTTTTGAGACCAGAAGAGAAGCATTTTCACAGATTTTTGTTAGTTCCCATCCTTCTTGACTTTTTCTAAATGATTTAATATGGAGTGACATTTATTTAGTCTCCGTTGTTCCTTGGGTGTGCATGGAACTAATCTTTCCTGCCTCTACCTCTGTAGATTTGATTATCCTTTTTAAGCTTCTTTTCTTGAATTTTAAGCTGTGTCCTACCACTCAATCTGGATGTTTCATAAAGCTTTATACTGGGGTATCATTTCTCTTTACACCTTCTCTTTTGACTTCATGTCATGCCATTAGTTCAGTAGTAAACTCTTGAGTCCTCTTAGATTATAAAGCAAAAGAAGTCAAAGCTGACTCAGAACTTTTTTAAGACAGTGATGGTTTTGGCTACACAGTCTAATGCAAAATGCTCCTCCCCTACTTTCTTAGCTAATTGTAACTAGGTACAGAATTTCCAGGCATGCACTACAGTGTCTTCATTTTCTTTTTTCTTTTTTTCTCTGTTCTTTCTTTTTTCCTCCCTCCCTCCCTCCCTCCCTCCCTCCCTTCCTTCCTTCCTTCCTTCCTTCCTTCCTTCCTTCCTTCCTTCCTTCTTTACTTTCTTCATGTCATTATTCTCTTGGAAGCCACCTTTCTAGAACATTTTGTGAGAAAAATAAATTGATTTAAGGTCAAGAGATCTACCTACTCAAATTGATATGTGGTCACACTTATTTGACTCTATCTTCCAACAATGCAGATTACCACCATTCTATTCTTGCCTCTCTCAGCAAAGTATGCTTTATTACCTTCTAGTTTGCATCATTCATTTCCACAAGATTTTTAGTTACAAATTTTCCCCTTATTTTTCCCCCTACACACCACCACAAAATAGCGATCCCACTGGATATCCCCTCCTCAAATCTGCTCTCTCCCATATCTTCTCCCATACCCCCTCCAACTTTCCAGTAGGTCACAGTGGATCACTATGCCCCAGTGCCTGTATATCTTATTTTCCAGTTACATGTAAAATAATATTATTATTAATTATATATATATATTTAAACACTTGATTTTAAAGCTTTGAGTTCCAGATTCATTCCCTTCCTTCTGTGTCACCCACACTTACTGGGAAGATAAGCAATTCAATATAGGTTGTACATGTGTAGCTATGCAAACAATTTCCATAGTGGATATATTGTCAAAGACTGAATATATTACACTGCCTCCTATCTCACCTCCCACTTGTTCTGTTCTGTACTTTGATATGTCCCTTTTCAAAAGTGGGTGCTTCCAACTTCCCTCCCCCCAGACTGCCCTCCCTTCCATCATCCCACCTCTCCTACCCTCCTCCCCTACTCTCCTGTAAGGTGAGCTACACTTATTAGTGTGTATGTCATTCCCTTCCCAAGCCAAATTCAATGAGAATAAGGTTGACCCATTCCTTTTTGCTTTCCTGTCCTTGTCCTCCATTGTAACCATTTTACCTTGCCTCTTCCATATGAGATAGTTAACCCCATTCTGTCTCCCCCATCTCCTCTCAATATATTCCTCTGTCACCTCTTAATTTCATCTTTTAAGTATAATCCCTTCCTATTCAACTGGTTCTGTTCCCTATATCTATGTATACTTGTACACATATATAAAGACATTCACATATGTATTCATACAACCATATACCCTCCTATATAGACATATATATGTATGTGTATGTGTGTACCTATACATATACATATATGTGTGTGTGTGTGTGTGTATATATATATATATATATATATACATACACACACACATTTCTATTCCCTTCAACTATTCTCATGTTGAGAAAAGTTTCATAAGTTACAATTATTGTTTTTCCAAGTAGGGATGTAAATCGTTCAACCCTGATAAGTTCCTTATGATGTCTTTTCCTTGTTTACCTTCTCATACTTCTTTTGCTTCTTGTATCTGAATGTCAAATTTTCTATTCAACTCTGTTTTTTTTTTCTTTAAGAAAGCTTGAAAATCTTTGTTTCCACTGAATGACCATATTTTCCCCTGAAACATGATATTCAGTTTTGCTGGGTAGGTGATTCTTGGTTTTAATCCAAGCTTCCTTGACCTCTGGAATATCATATTCCAAGCCCTTTGGTCCCTTAGTGTAGAAGCTGCAAGATCCTGTGTTATCCTGATTGTGTTTCCACAATATTCAAATTGTTTCTTCCTATATGCTTGTAATATTTTCTCCTTGATCTGGGAATTCTGGAACCTGGCTATACTATTCCTAGGAGTTTTCTTTTGGGGATTTTTTCAAGAGGTGATCAGTGGATTCTTTCAACCTCTATTTTGCCCTCTGTTTCCAAAACACCAGGGCAATTTTCCTTGAGAATTTCTTGAAGGATGATTTCTAGGTTCTTTTGTTGATCATAACTTTCAGGTAGTACAATAATTTTTAAATTCTCTCTCCTGAAACTTTTTTTTTTCTAGGTCAGTGGTTTTCCCAATGAGATATTTCACATTGCCTTCTATGTTTTCATTTGTTTGGATCTGTTTTAATGGTATTTTTATTTCTCATAATGTCATTAGCTTCCATTTATTCCAGTCTAATTTGGAAGGAATTATTCTCTTCAGTGAGCTTTTGAAATCCTTTTTCCATCTGGCTAATTCTGTTTTATAAGGCATTCTTCTCCTCTTTGACTTTTTTAGCCTGTTTTGCCATTTAAGTTAGTCTATTTTTTAAGGAGTTATTTTCTTAAGTCAGGTTGTTTACTCTCATTTCATAATTTTTTCACGTCATTCTCATTTCTATTCCCAATTTTTCCTCCACTTCTCTTATTTGGTTTTGATAATCCTTCTTAAGGGCCTCTATGGCCTGTAAGCAGCTAGTATTTTTCTAGGAAGCTTTTTGTTCTTGAGTTCTTACTTCACTGTCTTCTTCCTGTTCCATGCTTTGATTCTTTTTGTTCCCAAAATAGCAGTGTAAAGTTGGGTTGCTCTGTTTGCTTTGCTTCCCTTGTTTGCTAATGTTGCCACTCAATTACTTGACTTTTGGGGTTTTTGCCACAGTAGGACTCTGCTACCAGATAGGGGAGCTTTATCTCAATTGCTGGGGTTTTCTCAGATGCCAAAGCTATTAGTTGGGTGCCCTCTCTGAAACATCCACACTCTCTGGCAAGCTTATCACACACCCCAGTATGTCCACTCTGAAGCACAATCCAGGTACAAGCAGGTTAAAACAATAGTGATTACCCTTGACTGGTGGCTTGTTCCCCCTACAATCTGTAGGCCAGAAGCTGAAGCTGCCACATGGAGGCTGCACAGCTGTGGCACCTCATTGGCTTCTCCCTCCAGGATACAAAGGTGGACCGCACCCCCGAATTACTGGATCCCAAAGTCCACACTGCACTGACCTGTGACTTTGTCCTTAGCATCTATGGGTTGATAATTCTGTAAACTGCCACAGCTGCTGGTGATCTGAATTCCCTCCAGCCAGTGGCTGGTCAGGACTCCCTTGGGCTAAAACTTTGGGCTCAGACAGGGTTGGGGTCAGGTCCCGCAGCACTGCATTGGCCAATTCCTGCCGGACTGCCTTGCTGTCCTCAGCGGCATGTTAGCTTCTCTCTGTTATTTTGTGGGTTCTGTAGCTCCAAAGTTTGTTCAGAGTCATCTTTTATATGAACTGGAGGAGGTGAGAGCTGGAGCCCCGTGGATGTCCTGTTTCTACTCCTCCATCTTGACTCCACCAAACCATGATGTTTTTCTACGTGAGTTGCATCAGCATGTTGAATGTAGAATATTTTTCTTCTAGATTTCCAAATTAAAAGAAAAATAATTATGTAAAATTGTGGAAATGGAGTTATTATTTTTAAATTGTTGTATTCTATGTAATTTGTACACTGTTCTTCAGTCAGTTACAGCAAAACACATACCCTTTTCCCCACGCTATGGCCTTTTCTTTTGCAAGAAATATATGCTTTTTACATTCACCTACATTTTATATAGATGATGAGAAAGGTTTGATTATGCCTAACCTTTAGACCTCTTATTTCTCATTCTATTGCTGTCCATGCTCCAATTATTTCCAGTTCATTCAAAAATAATAAAGAAAAATGTCTTTCAAACTTTCCACAAATCCTTTGGGATTAGCCAGGAGGAACATATTATTAAAAAGGCATCTGAGATTTCACATATATTGTGAAACTCAGCAAAATTCTGCACACATCCACATGTGATCCCACTACATTGCTTGTGTCATGACCCTGAAGGCCTGCATTAACTATGAGACTTGATAAGATCCCATGAGAGTTAAGAAAATCTGGGATACATTTTTTATTGATTTCTTCTGAGGTGTCTACTTTGGAACTTGAAATGCTTTCATTTCTATTAAAACAACAACTTTAAACTGATTCACTGAAATCATTTCTTCCTTAAAAGATTAATATAAAAATATTTGGGGGTAAAATGGTTCTTTAAAAATGATAATCTATTATAGCAGAAGTATATTTAAAAATACATTTTAATGTCAACCAAATTGTTAAAAACTATGTTGTTCAGAGCCACAATTATAATAATCTTAGAGAAATTTATCATAATGTCCTATTTATGCATTTCTTCTGCATTTATCACTTCCTGCTTTGTACTGTATTTATTTGAGTACATCTCTTCTCTTCTATATCAGACTAGATTTAAGGCCAAGAGATTTGCCTACTCAAATGGATCTGTGATCAAACTGATTTGACTCTTTATTCCAACAATGCAGATTACTGTCATTCTATTCTGGCCTGTCTCATATCTCCTCTTCATTGTTACTCATAATTGTGCTACAGAGACACCCCATATGTGTAGAGAGCACTGTCTCTTGCTCATGCTATTTGGAGGATACCAGAAGAGCAGTCTGGTATCCTCCCCTATTTTTCTGAGCTTTTTTTGAAACTACTCATCTAGTCTCCTCAATTTTTTAGGGTGGTTTCGAGGTGGATGAAGCAAAGTATCTTATCTCATCAATTATTTTGTATTTGTGTCATTGTAAGCATGAAAACATATTTTAGCCTCAGTTTTTGGAGTAAATGCAAGGGAGGAAACATAGTTTTTTAAAAAAATAAAATATGATTCTTATTAAAATACTATTTTAAAACATTTTTACTTTAGAGTTTCTTAAAAATAAAGACCTCCCCCAGCCCTGCCCAGGTGAATAGAAAATCAGCTCATTTACATCCCCAAATCAACTTGTACCATGTATTGAACAAAATGAGATGTATGTAACCATCTTATACTTATTGGAGAGAACAGTAGTGAGTTCACTGAGTAAAGGGTTTGGTGCATGATTATTGTTGAGGGGGAGGGCTAGAAAGGCCTCTCTCTTTATCACTAGTCGGGATAGAGATTTTATTCCTGGACGAAAAGGACAAAATATAAATAATTATGAAATAATGTGCAAAATGGTTACAAGTTTACTTTAACAATACTCTTATTCTTTGTTCATAAAATTGATATATAAAGTATTTGAAATTTGTAGTTTATATTAATTTTGAAATAATAAATATCCTAAAGGAATGTTCCAGGTGTTATTTCCATAGGAATAAGCGTGGTCAAGATACTTACATTAGAACTCCCAATAGAGGTGGCTAGGTGGCATAGTGAAGAGAGCACCAGCCCTGGAGTCAGGAGGACCTGAGTTCAAATCTGCCCTTAGACACTTAACACTTTCTAGTGGTGTGACCTTGGGCAAGTCACTTAACCCCAATTGCTCTGCCTTCCCACATCCGAAAAAGGGAAAAAAAAAAACAACCTCCCAGTAAAGATTCAAAAGTAGAATAAATTAATAGGGGCTCATAAAAGCCATAGTGGATTAACACCCAAGCCTTTTCTTCTCCTAAGCAATATTACTGGCCTAGATTTTTAGTCATAACTAGATATGTCTTTTCTAGTAAACAGACCACAAAGAGTGGCTTCACTACACCTACAATACTCATTCCCTAGAGAAGAATTGATTTTTCAAAAAAATCACTGTTAATACTATTAAAAAGTAGCTATCTGAAAACTTAAAAGAATGGAGGAGCTTATGGTTTATTTTTTTTTAGCATTTAATACTATTTTAAACATATTTTTCTATGATATAGTGCATAATGAAGTCATTTCTTTAAAGTAAATCATTGTTTCATATATTTATATATTATTATTGTTATCATCATTGCTAATTTTACTTTCCCATATTCTTAAATTTGCTCTTTTACCAAAGGACTTTCTTATTTTCTTATGTATTTGATGTTGGACAACAATCCTCATTCTCTCTCTGTCTCTATCTCTGACTCTCCCTCAGAGGCTTAATATTTAGTTACTCCTTGACATTCTATTTTTTTTTTTGTTAAATTTTATGTTTATAGGGGCGGCTAGGTGGTACAGTGAATAAAGCACTGGCTCTGGAGTCAGAAGGACCTCAGTTCAAATCCAGCCTCAGACACTTAACACGCAAACTAGCTGTGTGACCTTGGGCAAGTTACTTAATCCCAAATTGCCCTCCAAAAAAAGCAAAAAAAAAATTTGTTTAATTATAGCTTACATCATTCATTTCCACAAGATTTTGAGTTACAAAATTTCTCCCCATCTTTCCCCTACCCAATGCCCCAAAACAGTGATCCCACTGTATATTCTTTACCCCAATCTGCTCTCTCCTATACTCTCCCACATCCCCCCCTCTGACTTTCCAGTAGGGCAAGATGGATCTATATACCCCAGTGCCTGCATATCTTGTTTCCCAGTTGCATGTAAAAAAATATTATTTCTTTTAAACACTTGAATTAAAACTTCAAATTCCAAATTCTTTCCCTTCCTGCCTTGTCACCCAACCTTACTGGGAAGATAAGCAATTCAATATAGGTTGTACACATGTAGCTATGCAAGACATTTCCATAGAGGATATATTGTAAAAGATTAACTATATTTCCCTCCATCCTATCCTGCCTCCACTTGTTCTATTCTCTACTTTGACCCTGTCCCTTTTCAAAAGTGTGTGCTTCTCACTTCCCTTCTCCCCAAACTTCCTTCCCCTTCATCATTCACCCTCTCATCCCCTTCCACCCTACTCTGCTGTAGAGTGAGATACCTATTTAGTGTGTATGTCATTCCCTTCCTAAACCAAATTCAATGAGAGTAAAGTTGACACATTCCCTTTTGCCTTCCTGTTCTTCCCCTCCATTGTAACAGGTTTCCCTTACCTCTTCTATATGAGATAATTTACCCCATTTTGTATCTCCCCATCTCCTCTCATTATATTCCTCTCTTACCTCTCATCTTCAGATTTTAAGTATCATCCCTTCCTATTCAATTTGTCCTGTGCCCTTGGTCTATTTATACCCAAACACCTATATACACATATTCACATATGTATTTATATGCCCATATAGACATATATATGTATGTATACATATATTATATATGCATATATGTATGTGTATGCACACATTTATATTCCCTTCAATTAATCTCATACTGAGAAAAGTTTCATAAGTTACAATTATTATTTTTTCATGTAGGAATGTAAATAGTTCAACTTTTATAAGTTCCTTATGATTTCTTTTCTTTCTTTACCTTCTCATGCTTCTCTTGCTTCTTGTATCTGAATGTCACATTTTTTTTTCAACTCTGTTTTTTTCATCAAGAATGCTCAAAAGTCCTCTATTTCATTTGATTACCATATTTTACCCTGAAAGATGATACTCAGTTTTGCTGGGTACGTGATTCTTGGTTTTAATCCCAGCTCCTTTGACCTATGGAATATCATATTCCAAGCCCTTCAATCCCCCAATGTAGAAGCTGCCAGATCCTGTGGTATCCTGATTGTATTTCCATAATATTCAAATTGTTTCTTTCTGGCTGCTTGTAATATTTTCTCCTTTATCTGGGAACTCTGGAACCTAGCTACAATATTTCTAGGAATTTTATTTTTGGGGATCCTTTTCAATAGGTGATCAGTGGATTCTTTCAACCTCTATTTGGCCCTCTGGTTCTAAAGCATTGGGGCAATTTTACTTGAGAATTTCTTAAAGGATGATTTTTAGGTTCCTTTTTTTTTATTTTGGCTTTCAGGTAGTCCAAAAATTTTTAAATTATCTCTCCTGGATCTATTTTCCAGGTCAGTAGTTTTTCCAATGAAATATTTCACATTGCCTTCTATTTTTTCATTTGTTTGGCTCTGTTTAAAAGTATCTTGGTTTCTTTTGAAGTCACTAGCTTCCATTTACTCAATTTAATAGGGGACTTTTGAGCATTCTTGATGAAAAAAACATAAACACTAAATAGGGTATCTCACTCTACAGGAAAGTAGGGGGGAAGGGGATGAGAGGGTGGATGATGAAGGGGAAGGAAGTTTGGGGAGAAGAGAAGTTAGAAGCACACACTTTTGAAAGGGCCAGGGTCAAAGTAGAGAATAGAACAAGTGGGGGCAGGATAGGATGGAGGGAAATATAGTCAATCTTTCACAATATGTTATTTTTAAAAATTTTACTTTGGTTTGTTTTACAAAGTTGTATTGGGGGAATATACCAAGGATCAAAGAAGGTACAAGATAGCTATTTAGGGTGGTTCAGATGATAAAATCTGACAATAGAGCTACCAAATTCTGATCTTATTTGCATTTTAAAATTTTCTTTCTTTGTTCTCTTTCTTTTATTTTGATTCCTTCCTCTTCATACTATATTTTCTTCATACATATTGTTTTCATGTTGTCTCCCTCATTATATTGTGAGCTTCTTTTTTCTTTTCTTTGTATGTCTAGCTCTTACCAAAGTGCCTTGAACAAAATAGACAATGTTCTTTGACCAATTGACTTGCTACAGATTCTATGCCCTATTCTCTTGATTCTCTGCTTTTCTTTTTTTTTTTTACCTTGCTGCCTTTCATAAATCATATTTAAGGGTAGAATATAACATTCATTTCTTAATGTTTTAAATTCAGAATGGAAATTTAATCAGCTTATAAGACAAATCCTAAGTGTTTACAATTTCTCTGTAACAAATATGAAAACATTTGACAAGTAATTATTAAAATAATTAAGTAACACACATTATAACTGTACAAAAGCCTTTTCTTTCCCTGTAGCTTACTGCAAAGTGGCATAAATTCAATATGTTAATTTCACACCAGAGTAGGTAATAGTAATACCTAATAGTTTACATTTTTTTAACTTTCTTTTAAGTTTTATGCCAACATTACAAATCTAGAAGATGTTTTACTTCTTTATGGGAACTTTTAGTTTCATAATTTGATGGAAAAGTGACTAGAAATTTTCTAAAATCCAATTGAGCAAAATATTTGTACATTCTTGATTCAGTTTAAGAAATAACATTTGAAAAAGTTAAATATTAAAGTATTTTACCTAATTTAATAACAATACTAATACTATTACTACTACTACAGCTACCATTATTGAATCATTAATGTATACATAGTATTGACTATGTGCCTGGCACTAAGTTAAGAACTTTACAATTATTATCTCATTTATCCTCACAATAACCCTGAAATCTACCTATTATTTTTATATCCATTTTTGTTTAAAGAAACTGAGGTAAACAGAAATTAAGGTACTACCTGAGCATCATACAGTAAATGATTGAGATCAAATTGAACTCAGGTCTTCATAACTCCAGGCATGGAACTCTATCCATCATGACATATGACTGCCCCAAATGTAAAATTGTAATTGAAGTGAATGTATTGAACAAGATGGGATTTTTTTTGGGGGGAGGAGAGGGTATGATCAACATGGGATTATTTTTGGAGAATGAATGTTCTCTGGTGATAGGAAATTCCTGTGTTAAAAATGCCATCAATAAAGTAAATTGAAAAGTCCTTTGAAATTTATGATTTGAGGGTGTTATTTTGGTCAGTAAAAAGTCAAATGACTTCACCAGGGCCGCACAAATACTATGTATCAGAAATAGGATTTGAATCTATTTCTTCCTGAGTCTAAATTCAGTCCTTTATCTAGTGTGCTATACTTCTAAACTATTATATTTTATTAAATAGATTTTGCTTTCATATGGATTATTTTACTGCTCAGAATCATATTGGAGCAGAATGTTCAGTGGACTTGGAGAGAAAAGTCAGGGTTCAGTTTGATTACTACATTTAATAATTCTGTGACTTGGACAAGTAAATTTTTCCCCTCTGAATCTCAACTTCTTGTTCTTAAAAAAGTGGCAAAATAGTAGAAAATTATACAAATTCACAGTTAGATGTAAAAAACTTTGTAACCAGTGAAATTCTATACAAATATTGGCTATTAATAACAATCTTTTTATAACAGAATGTCTCTTTTGGAAATTAGAAATTTATTGAAAATAATAATTAAGCACACAAATGTGAAAAAATTCTATCATCCCCCCAAATTAGCAACAAAAAGTATTTTAAAATATAAAATAAGTGAAAATTAGTTGGTATAATTATAATTCTATAAACCATTGATAAATTCTTCTTGAATATATATGATGTAATCAGTTATTTTTCTCTAACCATCTTAGGCTATTTTTTTCTTTATAACAACTTTCTAGTAGTGCAAGTATTATTATCCTTATTTTGCAGATGAGAGTCAGTTTCAGAGTTTAATTGACTTGCTCATGGCAATACAGTTAATCAGTGTTAGATTTCAAGTCCAAAACACTTTTACTTATACCATACTGCCCTCTCTCTGAATGCAGTAGAGAGAAAAATTTCTTAAAGACATTCTAGAGTGACAGTCAGGGAGAAATGATAATTACATGGTTACATACAAAATTTACAATCTTTGCAATCACTACTATTGTGCTTCTCTCTTTTTTTTAATTTTCTGCAAGAATAGGAGAAGAGGTAACATCATAAGCAATATAAATTTCATGGATCTTTAGAATAGTAGACGACCATATGCACTTTTTTAAAGGCAGAATTCTTGGATAACACTTTGGAAGCAGTGAATGATGATGTGGCTCTCTTCAGTATGAAAATACAGCACCAGGGGGCAGCCAGTTGTAGCAGTGAGTAAGAGCACTGGCCCCAGAGTTGGGAGACCTGGGATTGAATCCAGGCTCAAATACTTAGCACCACACCGTGAAATAACTGGCTGTGTAACCTTGAGCAAGTTACTTAATCCCAATTGCTTTAAAAAAAAAAAGAAAAAGAAAATACAGCACCATGAATTGTGTTCTTGTTAAAGTTGATCTCTCCACCCAACAGATATGGCAATTAAAGTCAATGTAATGTGACTCATCATAAACTCTTAAAGAACCTCATTCCATGCAGACACCAAAGATCCACCATACCTGTCTGCAGATGCAGAAGGGGAGAATTTGGGAATTTTATAGGTATTGTAGCTCTCAGTTTGATTTATGGATCACAGAGAAATGTAAGACAATTAGAGAACATAACTTATGGCTACACTAGGTATCTTCCAACAGAGCAGTGCTCTGTTCCACATGGAAGGGGCATGGTATTCATTCTTTTTGGCTTGTTTTGCTCAATGTTCCTCTGTCTGCTTGGACTGGAAAGAATTCTTAAGCTTTATACATTCCTAAAGCCATTTGATGTCTAAGTTCTATCATCACTTTAATTTAATTTAATTACAAGGTATTTTCTTTGTCATATCTTCCATAATTATTCATTCATATGGTCTTTGATAAATCAAAAGCTCTATACTTGATTTCTTTTCTCATTCCCAATAATTAGAGTATCAAGCATTCTCCTGTAGCCACAAAAAATATTATTTAGAGTATACAAAAATGTGCTGAAAGATAAATATTGGAGCAATAAAAAGAACTCTCATGGGCTACATTATACACTTTTCCAAATGGTGTCATACAGATCAAACATACACAAGGTTTGTTTTATGTTAAATAGTCCCTTATGACACATAAATTATTATATTAAACAAAGATAAAAAAACACTTCACAATCAAATCAAATGTATCAATATATGGGAATTAAAGAGTACTGCTCACGGACTTAAATACCTAGGATTCAAGACTCAATTCATAATCTCTATGTAACTTTTCTACATCAACTCTTGGGGCCACATGTAAAATGAAGTTTAAGATATATATGATCATTTCTAAAGTCCATTTGATGTTTAAGTTCTATCATCACTTCCATTTAATTGATTAGAGTTCCTTTAGAGCAGGGACTATGCCATATAGACATTTAACACCTAACTATATGAAGAAGTAGATAGTGCACTTGGCATGGAGTCAAGAAGACCTTGGATCCAATCCCATCTAAGATACTTAATAAATTGTGCGACCTGACCCTTGTAAAGTTTACCCTTAGTCTGCTTCAGTTCCTTCAACTATAAATGAGGAATAATAAAATTATCTACGTTACAGGGTTGTTCTGAAAATCAATTTATATAAAATTTGTTAAGTACTTAGGATGATTCCTGGAACATAGTAGATGCTTAATAAAAATTTTTTCCTTCTCCCCTTCCTCTTCTTCCTCCTACATCCTCTATTGTAAATTCCAGGGCTGGGCTCTCAATAAATAATTTTTGTTTGATATGTTTCATTTATTTTTCAATTTATTTATTTTTAGATTTCAACATTCATTTTCACAAGATTTTGAGTTACAAATTTTCTCCCCATATCTCTTACCATCCACCCCATGATAGTGAGCCTACTGAATTCCCATTCCCCCAATATGTTCTATCTTATATCCTCTCCCATCCTGCCCCTAACTTTCTGTTAGGGAAAGATGGATTCGTTTACCCCAGTGCTTGTATATCTTATTTCCCAGTTGCATGTACGAAAACTTTTTTAAACATTTTTTTAACTGTCATTTCCAGAATAGTTTCCTTCTTCCCTCCTCACCCACCACCACTTGGAGGAAATTCAATTCAATATAGGGTGTACATGTATAGTTATGCAAAACATTTCCATATTAGTTATATTGTGAAAGATTAACTATATTACCCTCTATCCTATACTGCCTCACACTTATTCTATTTCTATATTGATCCTGACCATTTTCAAAATTTCGGCATCTAACAACCCTCTCCCCAATCTGCCCTTCCTTCTATCATTCTGCCTCTGATCCCCTGTAATGGTAATGTAATTTTGAATTTGAAGATCCTTTTGTGTTGGCAAAAGTAGCAGGTACTTAACACTTAGTAACTGATCAAGCCTGTGATTGGGGGAACAGAAGGTATGAACTCCTGCCTCCTGTTAACTGACTTAACAGAAAGAGGTTGGATGAAGGAAATGAAATAGGTAATACTGTGAATATAAGAAAAGCCCCAGAGAGGCACAGTCAGAATTTCTTTGAGACCAAGATCTGGTGGCAGAACAGCTACAGAAGAATGGAGGATTGAGTCCTGAAAACTTGTGGTGGAGGAGCTTCTTATGAAAAGGATCCAGGAGCCAAGAGCCCAGGAGCCCAGGGGCCCTGAATCCAGATTCAGGAGCTCTGGAGCCCAGGAGCCCAGGTGACTGAAGCATGACCAGGATGCTGAGACTTTGTTTGTGATTTGGTTGAGCCTTGAATTCCTTGGAACAGAAATGGTGAAGGAGCTGACATGGACCAGACCCTGTGAATGCCAGTGTGGAGCAGGACCTCCCCAGAGAGCTAGTCAAGGACCTGGGAGCTGTCTGCCATTGAATCCAGGTAGAGCCAGGGACCATGGAAGGGGATCCAGGGAATCTGAGAACAGGCCCCAAGTTAAGATGAAGAAAAGACCTCTCCTTCAGTACTGAGCAATTATTCTATTATAGTTTACTAGTGACCTGAGGCGTGGAAAATTTTGTATATGATACTTAGTAAGACTTTACTGAATAAGTGACTGATTGTACTTTGAGTACTTTGAATATTGTTACTGATTAGTGACTGATTGAGTTAATCAAGATTTTGCCCCAAGAGTGGAAGACTTTGAGACTACTGATAAGTGACTAATTGAGTTAATCAAGACTTTTTCCCCAAGGATGGAAGACTTTGACTGTGTACTTTGATACTACTGATAAGTGAATGATTGAATGAGTTATGATTTTGTGACTAATTGAATTAACTTAAGAGTTACTATTTTACTTAGACACTAGTTGTGAATATTATATTGTGATTTTCTGTGATAAGTTGAAATATGGTGAATGATGTATTTTAAATTATGCTGTACCTTGATTTTCCATGGATGTTTTGCTTTTGTTATGGAACAGAGTGATTACTATACTGAGTAATTAGAACCTTAAAAAAGCTGTTCACAGTAGCAGTTCTTCTGGAAAGCTTCTGTGCATGGCATTACATCCCCTTTACCACTCCCCCCACTATCCTCTAGGGAAAGATACCAAATTAAATGTGTATGTTATTCCCTCCTTAAGCCAAATTCAATGAGAGTATGGTTGACCCATTCTCTTTCACCTTCCTGCTCTTCCCCTCCATTGTAAAAGTTACCTTTTGCATCTTTTATATAAGATAATTTACCCTATTGTGTCTCTCTCTTTCTCCCTCTTCCCATATATTCCTTTCTCACCTCTTAATTTTATTTTTTGAATATCAACCATTCATATTCACCTGATACTGTGCCTTCTATGTATACAGACATACACATATACATACACTTACATATGTATTTATACATATGTGTGCATATATGTTCCTTTCAACTATCCTCATACTGAGGAAAGTCTCATAAGTTATAATTTTTCCATATAGGAATGCAAATAGTTCAACTTTAATAAGTTCCTTATGATTTCTTTTTCCTGTTCACTTTTTCATACTTCTCTTGCTTCTTGTATTTGGAAGTCGAATTTTCTGTTCAGCTGTTTTTTTTTTTTCATCAAGAATGCTTGAAAGTCCTCTCTTTCACTGAATAACCATATTTTCCCTGAAGCATTATACTCAATTTTGCTGAATAGGTGATTCTTGGTTTTAATCCTAGCTCCTTAGACATCTGGAAAATCATATTCCAAGCCCTTCAGTCCTTTAATGCAGAAGCCAATCGATGTTGTGTTATCCTCATTGTGTTTTCACAATACTCAAATTGTTTCTTCTTGACAGCTTATAATACCTTCTCCTTGACCTGGGAACTATGGAGTTTTTCTATAATATTCCTAGGAGTTTTCTTTTTGGGATCTTTTTCAAGAATTCTTTCAATTTTTATTTTGCCCTCTGATTCAAGAATATCAGGACAATGTTGCTTGAGAATTTCTTGAAGGTAGTTCAATAATTTTAAAATGATCTTTCCCGGATCTATTTTCCAGCTCAGTACTTTTTCCAATGAGATATTTCTCACTGTCTTCTATTTTTTTTCCTTTATTTGGGTCTGTTTTATAGTATCTTGGTTTCTCATAAAGTCTTTAGCTTCCAATCTAATTTTAAAGGAATTATTCTCTTATGTGAGTTTTTAGACATCTTTTTTTCTATCTGGCCAATTTGGATTTTTAAGGCATCCTTCTCCTCAATGGCTTTTTGGACTTCCTTTGCCATTTGGGTTAGTCTATTTTTTTAATTAATCTTTTATTTATTTTAAGTTTTCAACATTCATTTCCACAAGATTTTGAGTTACAATGTTTCTATTTGTCTTTCCCCTATCCCCACCCCAAGAAAATGAGCCTACTGAATACCCCTTCCCCCAGTCTGTTTTCTCTTATATTCTCCCCCTTCCCTCCCTAACTTCCAAGTAGGGCAAGATGGATTTCCATACCCAAGTGCCTGTATATCTTATTTCTCAGTTGCATGTAAAAACATTTTTTTAACATTTGCTTTTACAACTTTGATTTCAGGATTTTTTTCCTTCTTCCCTCCTTTCCCACCCTCGCTGGGAAGACAAGCAATTCAATATTGGTTGTACATGTGTAGTTATGTAAAATGTTTCCAGAGTAGTTATGTTGTGAAAGGCTAACTATATTTCCCTCCATCCTATTCCACCCCCCACTTATTCTATTTTCTATTTTGACACTGTCCCTTTTCAAAAGTGTTTGCTTCTAACTACCCTCTCTCACCATATTCCCTCTCTTTTATCATCCCCATCACTTTTCCAACTACTTTCCTGTAGGGTGAGATACCCAGTTGTGTGTGTATATTATTCCCTCCTTAAGCCAAATTCAATGAGAGTAAGTTTGACACATTACCTTTCACCTTCTTGCTCTTCGCCTCCATTTTGACAGTTTTCTCTTACCTCTTTTATATGAGACAATTTACCCTATTCTATCCCTCTCCTACCATTATATCCCTCTCTCACCCATTAATTTTATTTTTTGACATCATCCCTTCCTATTCAACTGATCCTGTGCCCTCTTTCTATGTATACATATATGTACATATACATACACTCACATATGTATTTATACAAACATAAACCCTCCTATACGTAAATATATGTATACATGTGTGTATACTTACATCTATAAACACACGTGTATGTGTAATGGTAATGGTAATGGAATTTAAAGATCCCCTCACATTGGCTTGGTTTTCAGGTTAAGTATTAAAACCCAGAGCTTGTGAATCCCACTTGAGGGATGGACTTTTTAAGGTGAAGAGAAGGGTCTGAAATGGGAAGAAATGGTACTGTGGATAGAGAGACCCAAGGAGAGAGAGTTCAGAAGATCTTTTGGGAGCAGCATTGTGGAGGCAGAGAGAATTGCTGATGATCAGAGTTGCTGAGAGAGGAGAGAGAGAGAGAGAGAGAGAGAGAGAGAGAGAGAGAGAGAGAGAGAGAGAGAGAGAGAGAGAGAGAGAGAGAGAGAGAGAGAGAGAGAGAAAAGCCAGCTGAAGCCACCTGGACTCTAAGGGCCAGTTTGAGCTTCCCAGGACTTTTGAGACCTGCCACATAGAGCTGCTGAGAACTGAGGAGGCATTACTGTGGTGCTGGTAGTTTTTCTGTCTTTTTTCATGTTACTTTGCCAGATTTGTCTGCTGGTAAAGAACAGTGCTGTTGTTGCAGAGATCCTGGAACCTTGGTGTTGTTTCAGAAACCGTGAAGGAGGATTTTCTTGTTGTATGTTTACAGAATTCCTGGAGGAGGGTCTTGCTAATGTTTTCAGGGGTCATGAGACTATTCTGCAGGCAGAGAGTGAATTAGGATGCTGGCAATGTATATTATGGCTTTGGTAAGTTTTGTCTTCCCAGGAACAGAGATTGCTGAGAACTTGCCTCAGGCCAAGATGAAAAAAAGACCTCTCCTTGGGTGTTGAATGATATGATGATATTTTAACTTTGTTGTGGCTTGGGGTTAGATCGCCTTTGTGCTCTCCACTTCCCCCTTTGAGAAGTTGCTTGGTGGTAACTGATGATAATTATAATTCAGTAGTGATCCAGGGGTGGAGTACTTTGATTTTTGTGCATTGTGACTGACCAAATGAATATACTTAGTTTACGATTGTAAACTAATTGACAGTTGAATAGAGAGGAGACTTTGTTATCGAATAAATGAATGTATTGCCTAGGGGTGGAGTACTTGAACCTTAGTATTTTGGAATTGAATTGAGAACTTACAAAATTATTGAGTTACACATGGTGAATGCTCTATTTTGATTTTATGTGAAAGTTTTGCCCCAATCTGTCACTGAATAAATGGAGCTTGCTATTCTCATAATCTGAACCTGGAAATTGCTTTTGGTGTTGCAATATACATATATGTATACACACACACACACATATTCCCTTCAACTATCCTCATACTGAGAAATACCTAATGTGTCACAATGATCATTTTTCCATGTAGGAATGTAAACAGTTAAACTTTGATATAGTATTTATGATTTCTTTTCTCTGATCACCTTCTCATGCTTCTCTTGCTTCTTTTATTTGAAAGTCAAATTTTCTGTTCAGCTCTGGTTTTTTTTCATCAAGAATGCTTGAAAGCCCTCTCTTCAACTGAGTAACTGCATTTTCCCTGAAACATTATACTCAGTTTTGCTGAATAGGTGATTCTTGATTTTAATCCTAGCTTCTTTGACCTCTGGAAAATCATATTCCAAGCCCTTCAATCCCTTAATGTAGAAACCACTAGATTTTGTGCTATCCTAATTGTATTTCCCCAATGCTCAAATTGTTTCTTCTTGACACTTTGTAATACCTTCTCCTTGACCTTGGAACTCTGGAGTTCCTAGGAGTTTTCTTTTTGGGATCTTTTTCAAAAATTCTTTCAATTTCTATTTTTCCCTCTGGTTTTAGAATATCAGGGCAATGTTGCTTGAGAATTTCTTGAAGGATGATTTCTAGGCTCTTTTTTGTACCATGGCTTTCAGGTAGTCCAATAATTTTTAAATCATCTCTCCTGGATCTATTTTTCAGGTCCATGGTTTTTCCAATGAGATATTTCACATTGCCTTATATTTTTCTTTTGTTTGAATCTGTTTTAAAGTATCTTGATTTCTCATAAAGTCATTAGCTTCCATTTGCTCTAATCTAATTTTGAAGGAATCATTCCCTTCAGTGATTTTAAAAATTTCTTTTCCATCTGTCTGTTGACTCACTTTTAGTTATTTTCTTGCATTATTCTCATTTCTCTTCCCAATTTTTCTTCTACTTTTCTTACTTGATTTTCTAAATCCTTCTTGAGCTTCTCCATGGCCTATAACCAAGTCATATTTTTCTTGGAAGTTTTTGATGCAAGAGTTTTGACATTGTTGTCTTCTTCTGGTTACATAATTTTATCTTTTTTGTCTCCAAAAAATATTCTATGGTCTGATTTTGCTTCCTCTGTTTACTCATCTTGCCAGATAATTACTTGACTTTTGAGTTCTTTGCCATGCCACTGCTTCCAGAGTGGTTAGAGCTGTGTTCTAAATTGCTGGATTTTTCACAGCTGTGAGAGCTGTTTTCAGAGTTATGAGGAGGGTTCCCTCTCTACAGCCACAACAAGCTCTGGTAAACTGGTGTTCCACACTATATGACCACTACCCATGACTGTGACCCAGATCCAAGAAGGTCAAAGCAAGAGCAATTACTCTCTGAATGGCTGATTAGTCCCCCTAAAATCTGTATGCCAGGAACTTTGGCAGCATCCTTATGGCAGCAGCTGTAGCAGGCTTGATGCTGCCACATCTCACCCTGGATTAACGGGATTCCCCACTGAACTTTTACTTTCTCTTTGGTGTTTATGGGTTAAAAAGTCTGGAAACTAGTATAGCTGCTGGTGAGTCACTCTCCTGTAGTCTGCTCTGGCCAGTCTGTGCCACTGGTGGGCCTGTTCTAGGTCTGGGCTGACTTGGCTTATACAAGATTATGCTTGGCTCCCTGTGTGCTGTGATAGACCCTTCCTGTTGGCCTTTTAGGCTGCCTTCAGTGGGAGATTTGTTTCTATCTATCACTTTGTGGATTCTATAGCTCTAAAATGTGTTAGTAAATATTTTACAGTTATTGGAGGTGTTTGGGGAGTGAATTCCAGCAAGTTCCTCCTTTTACTCTGCCATTATGTCTCTGCAACATCAATTAATAGTTATTGAATTGATATCAGTCTTATAGCCTGATTTTTCATCCCAGGGTTAAATGGTTCTATGGTTGGAATTTAAAGAAAAGAATTAATATGATGCAATCATAAAGTTTCATAGAAAATAGGTAACTTAGGAGTCACCTCTCACTTTACAGATCAGGAAAATAAGACATAAAGAAATTACATGTCTTATGCAAGGTTGTGCAGTTAGTCAATGAAAGAACTAACTAAATTCTGGATTTTCTTTTCTTCTACCCTGCCAGGATCAAGTAATTGTTTCTGGTATGTTGTCACACATCTCAGTTCTTTTAGCACCAAATATCTTTGTGCTTTTTCAAAATGACTATTTTTATTTTAAAATGTATGTTCTCTGTATTATGCTTTTTATTAGTGATATTTAAAAAGCCTTACTTCCATGCTTCTAAAGATAGTCATTGTAAACAAAATGAGAAATATATTTTCTTATAAATACAATGACAGACAGTGATATTCTATGAACCCTGGAAGGATTCTTTTCATACATAGGAAAATTAGAATGCCATTATGATGAAATTTAGGAAAATTCTTCTCTTTTCTTTTAAGGAAAACTTTGGTAAGTATAAGGATGCAAAGGGAAACTTTAGGGTAGTTGGAGCTGAAATGAAGCCCTTGTAAATAGTTTTTTGAACATGAGGAACTTGGTTTTGTCTCTGATTCTGACAAAATGTTATTTACACCGAACTGAGCTTACTCTTTATTCTTTCTTCTCTGGTAAGCTGATATGGACCTTAAAAATAGAATTCAGTACCAAATTGTAGATTATGTCTTTTAATCTCAAACACCTATACTTCTACATGCTGTTTTTCACCAAATCTTATCTCTTCACAACATCTCTCATATATGCCCACTTCTCTCCTCTGATACTGCTGCAAATCTCATGCATATTCTTATTACCTCACACCTAAATTATTGCCACAGTTTGCTTATTTGTTCTCTGTGACTCATCTCTCCTCAATCTAATCCATCAACTATTTAGTTACCAAAATGATAATTAGAAAGTACAAGCATGACCATATCATCTTCCTACACAAAATACTCCAGTGGCTCCCTATCACTTTCAGGATTAAATACAAAAGCCTTTGATTGATTTTTAAAGTCCTTTAAATTGTGGCACCTTCCCACTTTTCACTTCATTTTAGACCTTACTCACTGAAATTTACCTCATGATCCAATAGCAGTGGATTTCTTATTTTCCCTCTCATTTGGCTCTCCATTTCCCAAATTCGCACTTTTTCATTGACTAGAAAGCTCTTCCTCCTCATGTCTACATCCTAGATTCCCTCATCATTTGCCAAATCCCAATTAATGCAGAAACTTTTACCAGTTGTCTCCACTGCTAATGCCTTCCCTCTGAGATTATTCCCCATTTATTCTATCTATATATTATATGTAAACAGTTATTTGTAATTTGTCTCTGCCAGTAGAGTTTAGGTTCCTCAACAACAGGGGCCATACTTTACTTTGTTTTTGTTTCTGCAGTGTTTATCTCATGGTCTGGCACATACTAATTATTTCAAATATGCTTGTTAACAGACTAGCATTTCCATA
The DNA here is from genome assembly GCF_028583685.1 of Petaurus breviceps papuanus. Taxonomy (NCBI): domain Eukaryota; kingdom Metazoa; phylum Chordata; class Mammalia; order Diprotodontia; family Petauridae; genus Petaurus; species Petaurus breviceps. The sequence goes on along the minus strand of NW_027186349.1, from coordinate 3,500,940 downwards.
ATCACCAATTCAATTTAGTTCAATAAGTATAAGCACAATATTCAAAATTCCCTGTGCTTGGTACTATGACTACAAAGGTAAGAACTGCAGAACTCCCTAACTTCAAGAAGCTTGCCTTCTATTCATGAATTATAATAGATAATATATAACTTCCAAGTGGATAACATATAAGTAAGGCATTTTTTCAGGAAAGGATAAGAATTATTACAGTTCCTCAAAAGCATTGATTTGGAGAGCTGGCTATATATTTTGGAAGAACTTTTCCATCTACCCACCAGATAGCCAGATAAGTTTATTTCTATAATTGTGAGTCCTAAGTTTATCTAGGTATTCTGACTTCTTCATATTGATAAATACAATCTAAGTAATATTATTTCATGAAAGGATCTTTTTCTTTTCCTCCTTCTCTCCCTCTCATTCTCCTGCCTCTTCTCCCCTCCTCTTACAACTAAGTAGCTTCTCTATCATCATTGTCTTTCACTGAGACCAATTCTCAAGGAAGACTAAAACAGATACTGAAATATGGAATCATTCATTTCACTATTTTGAGGTCTTAAACTGTACTTATTTTCTCATTGTTCACACATTTTAAATGAATAATTTTTCATATATACCCATTAAGTGATTCAAATGCATCCCTTACAATTAGTTAATTTTATTATTTTAAGTGATATATATTTATACACTCATACATAAATACATATGCACAAAGAATATTTTCTATGAGCTTAATTGACATTATCTATTACCTAACTTAATAAAATGCTATAAAGGTTTATTTCATTTCTCAAGGAAAGTATTAATATAATTCAATAGAATTAAAGCTTGGTGAAAACATTCATGGCAATGATATCTTGTGAAATCTTGTGATGATTTTTACTAGAATATCCATTGAAGGAATATCTACCTAGTTACAATTGTCTTTTAACATTATAATTATCTTTGGTACACTTGATATGCTATCTAGCACCTTGGAAGAAGTGTAACTAAACCATTTTAATTCTCTTTATCTACCTTCTCACTCCTGCTGAGGTAGTATTTTGTAGACACTCTCATCCTGAACCACCCTAGGGACCAATAAAAACAGATCCATAACTTGAAGTCAAAACAAATTTTATTAAGCTGATGCCCCACTGGGAATATGTAAATGGATCACTCATAACAGGCATTGCCTTGTTTGAAGTGGTCCTTGGTTCTACTTTTCCCAGAGGTATACTTGAAAACCATGAATTTACAACAGACATAGGACATAAAACATCTCTTAGCAGGACAGTAACACTATGGACCTACATGACACTAAAGAAATTGTAGTAAGATCACTCTGCTGAACAATTATTCCACCTTTTTAATGGCTAAGGAAAATAGCAGTTATAATTTTTGGAAGACCCAGAAATGCTCATACAAAATCATAAATCATTTTACAAATAGTGTTCATTTCACAGGAACATAAATCAAATGAAATCTAAAAGTGAGGTAAAATAAAATAGAAGTCTCTAATAATCTATGTTAATCTGCTTGTTTAGTTAGTTAACTAAACTTTCAGAAGGGAAAATAATTTGAAATCCTGAAAGACACACAAAATGAATGAAATAACACACGAGTGAATAAATAAATGGATTAATGAACACATGAATGAAAAGCTAAATGAATGAATGGTTAGATGAATAAATAAATAATGATGATGATAATAATAAACATTTCTATAGCATTTATTATATTTCAGGCATTGTCCTAAGTACTTTATAATTTTTATCTCATTTGATCCCAATATCAATCACCTGAGCAATAGCTGCTGTTATTATTATCCCCACTTCATAGATGAGGAAACTTAGGCAGGTTAGATGACTTGTCCACAGTCACATGACTAGTATCCGAGTCTGGATCTGAACTCAAGACTTCTTTATTGTAGGTCTAGTGCTCCACTGTGCCAGCAGCTCCCTCTAAAAAAGGTGGTCTATAATATATCACCAGGAGCTAAAATCCTTCAACTTCTTCAGATGTGTGAACTCTTTCAATCTAGAAGAGAATAATTTAGTACTTTGCTAAAATGTCCAAATTTAGTTATCAAGTAAACAAGGGAAAGGATTAAGAAAGAATTCTTCCCAACATTTGTTTTGCCCAAATTATTGTTTACTCTTTCCTTTCAATAAGGTTTAAATTGACAAATACTTTAAATACTGACTGGACTTTTTCCCATATTGTATTTTTCATTGGAAGTTAGCTGAAACAATTCAAGAAATAGCAGTGTCAGCACTTGTACACTGTCTCTGAATTTTTAACTATGAGCAAAAATTCCTTTTTCCTTCTTTTCTATGGTGTGGTAGGACTGGGAAAAGGAAATGGACATGGGGAAAAAAGGCGTTCTCTTTTATTTTCAAAAACAAGGGCCTTACAATTGTCCTAACAAATGTTTTCCATTCTTAATACATTCATATACACACATGATATATTTATATATACCTACACATGTGGGTGTATTAATACATATATACATACATATCTGTGTATACAGATAAATAAATTGTAGACACTTACATAGAAATATATACATACATATGTATATGTGCATATACATATGTGTGTATATGTAGATATCATATATAATGAAAAGTTGAAAGGTGAAAGAGAAAAAGCATTAGGCAAATTTGTGTTGCATATAATATATTTCTTTTAGACTCACTGTAGTTCCATAGGAACATAAAGCCACTTTAGAGTCAATATTTTTTTAGTTATCATTGACATGAAAATAGTATTGACTCCCCATTCATACTATTTTTCTTACTATTTCCTAGGTTTACACCAATAATTTTCTTGAATGGGTTTTTTAAATATTAAAATGACGATATTAAAAATATTTTTATATTTTACCAGCTAAGATATAAATGGAGGATGAAGACAAATACTAATTACTAAGTGTTCTATCATATAGATGTTTTAAGAAAATTTAATATATTATATGTCAGTGCTATGTATGTTTAGGAGAAAGAAACCAGGTACAGGTAAGGTGATAGGAATCAGTCCTTTAATTTTACTGCTATAGGTAACTTCCATTCAGGAAACTCTGCTTACCAATGCAGGTCAGTACCAGTTCTGTATTTTATAGTATTAGATGTTTGTTTCAGTGATATGCTGAGATGTGTATTACCAAGTACCTTAGTACATCCAGGATGGCCTGCTAGTACCGAGTCTTTGATTTGCTTTTCTAAAAGAAAGACAGCTTTAAAGAACACCAATGTCTGATTCGTGGGGGGTGGGAGACTCTTAAAAAACGGCTACCTGGAGTCCAGTATAGGGAATCAAAACTTCCTTCCCATGAGCAAGCCCCCAAAGCAAAATACCAACCTCCAAGAATATATAACAGGATTGGGCTCAGAGCCAGAATCATGAAACCTACCTGGCTCAGCACAGCTGTGAATTATCAAGGGAGATAAATTCTTCAGATCTTTACAATTTAGCATGAGTCTGGGAAACTGAACTCCAAAATGAAAACAAGAAAAATCCCACCTTGCTTGTACTTACAAGTTGTTAAGTAATTCCCCCAGTGCTACACAGCCACTATGTATAGAACTAGCATGGCACAATGGAAAGAAGGCTGTACTGCAAATTAAGAAGTCTGAAGCTTAAAATGGCCTCTTTCACTTATAAACCTGTGAGGTCTTGGGAAAATCATTTAACCTATTTTGTTCTCAGTTTCCTCATAAATAAGATGTAAGGGATGGACAAACTTTTATCTCAATTCCCACATAGTTCTAAATCTGTGACCCTGAGTCAGAAGTAGGATTTGAATCCAAATCTACTGACTCAAAACTCAGATTTCTATCCACATTGGATTTTACATAACTTTGATTTACCTCTTAAAAGTACAAAACTAGAAAGGATCTCAAAATAACAGAATCATTTAGTAGAAAAAACTTGTGCCTTACCAGAAGACCTATGTTTAAGTCTTGAATTTGATATTTTTCAGATATGAATGTTAGTCAAGGCTCTTGCCTCAGTTTCTTTAACTTTAAAAAGAGAATAATAATTATAGTAATAATAATTGCCTTATTTGCATTCACAACATACTTGTGAGGAAAATATTTGCACATAATAAAATGTTCTATTAAAGTGAACTCTTTTTATATAAAAATGTAATTTTCTTTAGTTATCATGCTTTATTTTTTTCTCTTATGGATCTGAGTAGTAATAGTTGATGATTTATTCTAAGTATTGCAATTTCTTGAAGTTCCTGTTTTAATTTAACTCTCTCCAGGATTGTATAAGTAAACTAACATAACATGCAATAAGCAGGAATTTCATTTCAGCTCTGATAATGTTTATCCTTTGAATTCCTTTTGTTGTTCTTGTCTTATTGGTATAACTAGAAATTCTAGCATTCTATCAAATAGTAGTGGTGCCAGTGGACATCCTTCTGCTACCTGTTCTAATTAGATAGGGCCTTGGTTCATCCTCAATGCACATGCTGCTGACTCTGGACTTGATATACATAGGTCTAGATGCAGATATGAATATTTCTATATAGATATTTAATGGTAATGGGAATTTTAAGATCTTCCCTGCCCTTTTTTGGCAATTAAACAGGTACTTAGCAACTTGTTCCACAGTGGGATGAACTTACTGATGTAACAGGAAAGGATAGGACAGGGAGGAGCTAATACCTTCTAAAAAGAAAAGCCCAAGCTAGAGAGCCAGAATTTCTGGGAGAAAGCAGCATGAAGGCAGAGGAACAGAGGCACAGGCTGGAGACAGAAGAACTGAGAAGAGAACTGAGAATTGAGAAGAACTGAGAAATGAAAAGAGAGGAGAATTGGGAGGAGGCATGGCTGTGGTGCTAGTACTTTGTTTTTATGTTACTTTGTCAGATTAATCTGCTGATGGATGATGTTGCTGTTGTTACAGAAGCCCTGGAAACTTGGTACTTGTTCAGAAGCTCTGAAAGAGGATTTTCTTGTTGTATGTTTACAGAAATCCTGAAGGAGGGTCTTGCTGATTTTTCAGAGGCCTAGAGATTAAACTGATGACTTCTGTTGATTCCTCAGACCTTGTTGTTGGGTCCATGTTGATTTCAGAGACAGAAAGTGAATTGATGAGGATGCCTGCAATGTTATTGTGGCTTTGTTAAGCTTTGTTTTCCCAGAAACAGAACCTATGAAAGACCAGACACTGTGAGCTTCAATGTGGCACAAGAAGCTGGACAAAGAACTGAGAGCTGTCTGCCTTTGAACCAGGTGTCAGTTGTATAGATTTGGGCAGGAGCTGGGACAATGAAAGAGGGACCATGAGACCTGAGAGCCTGCCTTGAGTCAAGATGAAAAGACCTCTGTTTGAGTATTTAATGCAAACTGAAAAAATCATGACATACTGTGGCCTTGGGGTGGAGAACTCTGACCTTTATATTTAGATGATTGAGTGACTGAGTTAAGGGCTTCTCTAATTAAGAAGAAAGAGGACTTTTTGATTGAAGAGATTAAGACAATGGGACCTTGAGGTAGAGAACTTTGACCTTTGTACTTTTTGTCAATTAAGGAGGCTTGCCTCCTTAAGGATGATTGAATTAAGGACTTACTAATTACTAAATGAATGTTATCTTTTTCATAAAACTCTGTGACTACCTTGGTGAAAACTATGTAGCCATTTTAGTGATAACTTGTTTGCCATAACATTGTGAATGCTGTACTTTGATTTCTATGTATTTTTGTCTTAGTTTGTTATTGAATAAATAAAAATTCACTATACTGTGTGATCAGAACCTTGAAGCTGTTCACAGCAGCAGTCCTCTGTAAAACTGCTTGTGCTTGGCTTTACAAGATATAGATTAGATATAGACATACATGTGTTCATACACTATTCACCATATTAAGGAAAAGATACATTTATTCACAGGTAATGTAATTTTTTTTAAAACAGAAAGTGATATATTTTGTCAAAGTTTTACTTTCTTTTTTTTCGCTCTCAAATATGTTGATGAAAGCATAGGATGTCTTATGTGATCTGAAACTGCCTTCTCACTTTTACTTAGCCCCCATATCAGTTGGCTAACTCTACTTCTGTTTTCTGAAGAATACACACATGTGGGCCTAATGTTTCCTATTCCAAAGAATCCTTTGCTTTCTCCTCTGATGCAGCTTTGCAGGCCCCAATGCAGTTGCTGTCCCAGAAACTTCTATATATATTTTATTGTGTTAAACTCCTTTCCAGTGTCCAAAAGCTTCTAATTTTCTAACCACTGTAGGGAAAAAAAGACTATGATTTTTACTGAGATTTCCCAATCATAACTCTGTGTGGTATTTTTCCTTAATCTTTGGTGGAATTGTTTTCAGATAAAGCTGGGCTGTACCACTTCTTCCTAATTTTTAATGTTTTCTGGTTCATGTGAATCTTTTTTTTTAATGTATTCAGGATGCAAATGCAAAATTGATATCTTCTGTTATGAATTTTTCTTGTTACAAAAGAAATGTTTTGTGCTATGCATATTCATAATATTTATGTATACACATGCATAAACATACATATACACACATATTATATATTTATACATGTAGAGATATTTTGCAATATCTTGTGTAAGAGTCATAATTCATAACATGTTATACTCATCATTTCCACCATATTTTGTTACCTTTGACATTTGGGGCACTTTCAACCTGCCTGTTCTACAAAATAAAAAAAAAAAAAAGAAAAGGAAACAATAGCAGTCTTCATTTTATATTTAGTACAGCTCTCGGTTTTACAACTAAAATTATATGTATTTTGGAAAAGAGTCTGTAATATGTGAATAATTGTTCCCTTCAAGTATTTTCATTAAAGAACAAAATGATGTGCATAAACCATTCTCATAAGGATTTGGTCCAGTTTTTATTGATGAAAATTCGTTACTTTGAATTTTTCAGCAGGTTTTTAATTTTTTTACTTTCATCATTATCCAATTAACTGAAAATATAGGTCTTCTTTGATATTTCTTTTGACTTGCATATAGCTCCAAACCCTGTTTTATTTTTCATAGATTGCCTCTAAAGCTTCAGCAGGTTCTACTCTTTAAATTTTCTGACATTATTCACTTCTGCTGGCTCCCTATGTGAGCAATTCACTTAAATTTTCTGCTTATTAAGTAAAATTTCTGCTTCATCTAATATCATGCTCAGCTGAGAATGATATATGCTCCTTTTTATTATTATTCATTAGTCACTAGAGAGAGAGTATATCTAACTTTTCTAAAATTTTATTCATGTCTGCATTTCCTGTTATTAATGGAATAAAATCTTTATAAAAAGATTTTTGTTATATACTACCAAATTATTGACAAAACAGTCAGGAAACACAGTATTTATAAATTCTTTTTAAAAAAAGAGATACATTTATAGATGTAAAAGCAATTGAGAAGTATTCTAAACATGTAAGATCAAGGTTGTGTCTACATTATGAAAAAATGAATATCAATTAAGTTGCAAGTAAAGAGACATCCACAAAGTTCCTTCCATCTTTAAATCTATGATCATGTGGTCCTTTGCTTCAATTTACTTAAAATAATAATGACATAATAACATATTACAATAATGCAATAGTAAATCAAAATAATAACAATAATGATAACATGTATTCATATAAGACATTCAAATTCCCTGAACCTCTCTTTCTTCACCTGCAGCTTATAGGTGGTATCTGAAAGTGTGTAGTCAGTTTTTTTTTTTTTAATTTGGCTCCTTGTGACCCAATTTGTTTGTTGTTGTTGTTGTTTTTGTAAAGATACTGATATTTGCCATTTCCTTCTCCAGCTCATTTTACATGCAGATGAGGAAACTGTGGTAAACAGTATTAAATGACTTGCCCCGGGTCACACATATAGGAAGTGTCTGAAACCAAATTTGAATCTAGGAAGATGAATCTGCAAAACTTCAGGCCCAGAACTCTATTCAGGGTGACACCTAGTTGCCCCCAGAAGGAGAGTACTTTACTTGAAGTCAAAAAGATAAGAATTCAAATTCTGCCTCAGGCAATTGCTAGCATTATTATCCAAGCTAGTCACATCTCCTCTTTCAGCCTTGGATTCTACATTTGTAAAATGGTAGTAATAATGTCACCTTCCTTATTTGGGGGGGGGGGGATGCATTTGGTTTTTTAATTTTTTTTTTTTTGGTGGGAATCAAATGTAATATCATGTACAGATGGTTACTAACTTCAAAGTACTACTGAAATCCTAGCTATTGTAATTAATTGTTGGAAGGTTGTACCAAATGACCTCAGATCCTTTCCAATTCTCATGTATGTTGCTATGATTATAGCCTATCCATTCTTTTACCAGCACTTCATCTCTTCTCCTACATACACCACAGGCCTCTCCAATGTGCTCTTGGCCTTCTTAATCATGTCTTCATATCTTGAGGGAAACAGTGGAGCATAAGAGTTATCTAATGGACTCTTGCTCCAAATTTTCTAACCATATATTTCTTTGTTTATATTTTTAGTGTAACTATGTATATGAGTTTTTTTGATACAATTAATTCAATTAAAATTCAGTGTAAATGAATTTCTGCCATTATGATTTTGGTTCTGAAAGCATCATATCACTCATAAGTCCTCTCCTCTAAACATCTACACCATATTATTTTATGTATACTTCCTATTAGCTCCTTAATAGCATTTCTTTCAAAAATAAATGTAAATTTCTAATTATGTCCTTCCTTTCTCTTTTATATCATGGACTCTAAGAAGACATAGTTAGTTATGCCCAAAGTTGCATAAAATTCTTCTTTATTAAGTCATTTTTCTTTACTGGTCACAATCAGGCACAGAACAGCTTCTTCCATCGTTTAAACAACAAAATCATCATTAAGGAAAGTATCAAAGTTATTTTTTCTCCATTTTTGGAAAGAGAGAAATCTAGTAGATGCTCAAATAGTCAAAGCGTCCAGTCATCAAGGTCCGTGTTAGCTTTTGGAATTGACATTTAATTAAATCCCTCCAATATGACAAAAATTAAATTCCTTCTGTGCCCAGGACACCATACTAGGTACTGCACCCAAAAAGCCAAAACAACAAATAACAACATTCTTATTGTCAAGAAATTTAAATTCTATGCAGTTTAACTCCAGAACTACCAATCCAGCTCTGTTTTGAAGTGAGCTATAAAAGATTATAACTTTTACTCCTTCAAAAATATTTCCTGATGTGGAATATGTCTTCATCATCTATTTTTCTAGAATTTCTTGGGCAATTTAAGTGTCAATAGCTAAATATAGACATGGATTTTTTGGCACAAATTCTCTTCAAGGATTAATATCAGATCCATATACTAATACACAAAATCCAAAGAACCTTCTTTCCACCCCCTTTTTCCCCCTCAATACTCATATAAAATTCTGAGAGCAATTATATTTACTATATACTTCAGCTACTCTGCAAAATACATTCTCCATAGCTGAATATGTGTATAGAAACAAAATAGAGAGAAAAATTCAGCAAAATATACTCAAGGATAATAGTCAGGAAGAAAATCACTCATTGGTTTATCTGAATCTCAATAATCCACTATTTGTATATTATTTTCTAGCCAATGTTTATAAAAATAAGATTGGAAAAAAATGCATCTTAAGATAAGTGGTGGTTTTATCAGGGCCCTTTAAAAATTATTGCATACTTTATAAATAAATATTGACTTTACTGAGATGGATATCAAAACTTATTGGTTACCATGTAAATATTTATACAGGCAACTTGAGAAATAATTAATCTTGACATTCATTGGAAACTGAAATCAATGAATGTAGCATTATGTTTTTCCAGCTACTGTAAGCAACACAACAAAGGAATATTAGCAGTAATGAAAACATTTTGTACATTTTGTGTGCAAGAATACACACATGTACTTATGCATATACATACACACATATATACAAACATGCATGCATTTACTAAATATATTGGTGCACATTTTAGAATAGAGGAAAATTCTTTTAAATTGTTTATCTAAACCAAAAAGTACAATATACTATTCAGAATATTCATATGCTCAATCAATTTGATCATAAAATTTCCTAAAACTTTTTTTAACAATAAAATTAGCTGCATTTGGAATTCATTTAATCTTTATTAAATGACTATATATATATATGTTAGAATCCATGGAAGACATACACATTTAGAAGCTTAATTTATCTATTGTCATTTTCCCTTAACAACACCTATTCATTTATAGTTGAAAAAATGAAATGAAATTTAACTTTAATGTCACTTTATTGTATAAAATCTTGTGTGAAGTGTAAATACTGTAATATTGTCTTCAAGATAAATGGATTATAACTTGCCCCCAACTCTGATTGTTGAGATTAGTAGAGTTATATTAACTGATCCATAGTTCTAAAATCCCTCAATTATCTTGAATATAAATGAAAATCAGAAAATGTTACACAAAGTAAATAAACAAAAACTGCTGTTTGTGGAACCAAGATGTTGATTTAATGTCTCAAAATCAACACTTTATACATATGTTTGCTTGTTTTCTGGTGAGAATACACTGGTGTGATTCTAAGAGATGTTGCCTGGTTTCAACAGCCTAGAATTGTGCAATTATCCCAAACATCATCTGATATGAGCCTTAACCCAAATGCATGACCATTTCTAGTAAGTGATGCTTTTATTCAAAAATGCTCTCCCCCTACCCTAACTTGTTATTGACATCTACCTTTTTCCCATGGTAATCTATTCCATTTCTAGACAGCTTTAAATGTACCAAACATTTTTTTTCCAAATGATAAGGAAACTTTTTAGTAATTTTCACATATTATTTCTACTTCCACCCTCCAAAGCTAAGCAAAAGTAGTATAGTCATTCTATATAACTATTTTATAAAAATTTGCAGACTTCATTCATGTCACCCATCAGCCTTTTTTTAAATCTAATTTTAACATCATAACTACTTCCAAATGATTTTATGTGTCATGATTCCTATTCTCATCATTATCAAATTTTTCTTGCTATTGTTCCATATTTTCTTATCACTTCTAAAATATACCACACAAAGTAGCTTAATTTCTGGCCACTGTACTTTTATTAAGGAAATAATATATCACTATACTTTTTCTGCATGGGATGCTTATTCTAATTATGTCTTGTATAGAGACTTCTATGAGTGAATTAATGAATCAGCAATTATGTGACAAGACATTGTGAAAAAACCTGGAGATACAATATCAAAGAATGAAACAAACCTTGGTGTCAATGAAGTAATATTCTATATTATGTTTTAATATTTTTGGCAGAATAAAACAAAGATAAATTTTTACGGAGAACCTCACATAGTCACACAAACATACCCAACAAAAGACCTATAAAAATGAAATATAGTAGAGAAAATATATTTACATATCAAGAGCTCAGATAAACTCATAATCCTTAAGCATTTAATCAATCAGTCAACAAGCACTGATTAAGACTGACTATGTACTACCTACTGTGTAGTTTAAAAAATAAAGATGAAAACATGGTTCTGGCACTTATATCTCAAAGAGGTAAATAGCTGGGGTTGCATCCAAGAATAACTTAACCAGCAAAACTAAGTATAGTCCTGAATGGAAAAAAAGGAAAGGACACTTGCTGAACTGGAAGACTTTAAAGTATTTATAACAAAAATACCAGAACTAAATGGAAAATTTGATATAAAAGATGCAGAAGAAATATAATGAAAATATAAAGGCTAATTCTAAAGCACTCATCAAGGGCAAACTATTTACTTATTATAGATATTAAAATGTTATCAGTATTTGAAAAACTGTCATCATTACTAAAGTAGTTTGAAAGAAAGGTTGGGGATGAGTTGTATATAACGGGGTGATTCTGAAAAAAAAAACAAAATTGGGTCAGAAAAGATAAAGTGGAACAATTATATTGTAAAAATGTGGTGTGAAAGGAAGAACTAATATGGAAGAAGCAGGTGCATGTGGAGGGTTGGGTCATGTTAGGACTTAGCTCTCATTTGGGTTGGAGAGGAACAATGTGTACATCTATAAGGGTATGGAAGTTTTCTGAATATGTAGAGAGGTGAGAAATCTGGAGGACTGTATGGGGGAATGGACTTTTAGAGGGGTGTGTGGATTTGAATTTAGGAGGAAAGAATATGGGCCCTTAGAGGGGTGTGTGAATTTAGATTAGAGGGTGGGGGAAGAAAATGGGCACTCTTAGATAGGTGGGTAAAGTGGGTGATGGGAGGTTGGGATGAGAAGATAAGACAACAGGGGTAGGATAAAAAGAGCCTGAGTAAAAATACAATGGGGGGAAATTCAGAAAACATAATTATAACTTTGAATGTGAATGGGATGTTGATGGTGTTTATCTTTGTGGTAGCAAAAAGCTGGGAATTGTAGGGGCATGCCCATCAATTTGGGAATGACTAAACAATTTGTGGTTTATGTTTGTGATGTGCTGCTGACCTATAGGAAATATTGAGTTCAATGATTTTAGAAGGCAATTGCCCAGAGCATATTTTTATAATACATTTTCACCACCATTGATATGATATGTAGTTTGTGTTTTCATAAAATAAAAAAAAAACCTGGAGATTTTTATAGGGAATATAAGTAGCTATCTATTACCAGTTATTCCTGAAAGAAATCCCTACTATGCCATATGCAAAAAGCAATCATCCAGCATCGGCTAGAACATTTGAAAGGAAACAGTACTCATGACATCTCAAAGCAACCAATTCCGTTTTTTCACAACTCTCATCAATAAAATATTTTGCTTGACATCATTCCTATATTTCTCTTATTATAACTTCCAATACTTTTCCTGGTTTTGCTTTCTGGACCAAACAGAATAGATTGAATATTTGTTTCACAGAACAATCTTCCAAATTCTTGAACACAAGTTATCATATTTCTCCAAAATGTTCTCATTTCCACCCAGCTTCTAGGATAAGAACTCACTATTTGATTAAAAACTGCTGGGAAAACTGAAAAATAATATGCCAGAAACTAGGCATAGACCAGCATCTTATGACATATTCCAAAATAAAGTCCAAATGGGTGCACAATTTAGATTTAAAGCTGATACTATAAACAAATTAGGAGAGCAAAGAATTGTTTATCTGTCAGATTTATGAAGAATAGAGGAATTTATGACCAAGCAAAAGACAAAAAGCATTATGAAATGTAAGATGATAATTTAGGTTGCATTAAATGGAAAAGTTTTTGCACAGAGCCAATGCAGCCAATATCAAGAGGGAAGCAGAAAACTGGAAAATTGATTTTTATAACCAGTGTCTCTGATAAAGCCCTCATTTCTAAAATATATAGAGAACTGAATCAAATTTAGAAGAATACAAATCATTACCCAATTGATAAATGGACAAAAGATATGAACAATTTTCAGATGAAGAAATTAAAGCTATCTATTATCATATGAAAAAATGCTCTACATAACTATGGATTAGAGAAATGCAAATCAAAATAATTCTGAGGTTCCACATAACATCTATCAGTTTTACTAACATCAAAGAGGAAAATGATAAATGCTAAAGAATATGTGGGGAAATAAGAACACTAATGCATTTTTGGTGGAGTTTTAAACTTATTCAATCATTCTGGGGTACAATTTAGAACTATGCCCAAAGGACTATAAAACTGTGATTTTGACTCTTTGACTCTGCAATACCACTTTTAAGGCTATATCCCAAAGAGGTCATAAAAATTTGAAAAGGACCCACATGTACAAAAATATCTGTAGCAGTTCTTTTTGTGGTGGCCAAGAACTGGAAACTGAGGGAATGTCCATCAATTGGCGAATGGCTGAACAAGTTGTGGTATATGAATGTAATGGAATACTATTTTGCTATAGGAAAGGAACAGGGGGACTGGAGAAAAACCTGGAAGGACATATATGAACTGATGTAGAATGAAGTGAGAAGAACCAGAACATTGTGCACAGTAATAGCCACAGTGTGCAGTGACTGACTTTGATGGACTTAACTCTTCTCAGAAATGCAAGGATCTAAAAAGATTCCAAAAGACTCATGATGGAAAATGGCATCCACATCCAAAGAAAGAAATATGGAATCCGAATAAAGGTCAGAGTATACTATTTGTTCTCTCTCTCTCCTTTTTTTTTTGTTTTGCTTTGTTTTTTTTTCCTTTCTCATGGTTCTTCCCATTAGTTCTAATCTATACAACATAACTAATGTGAAAATATGTTTAATAAGAATATATGTGTAGAGCCTATATCAGATTGCATGGTGTCCTGTGGAGGGAGGAGGGGAGAGAAGTGGAGAAAATTTAAAACTTATTGAAGTAAATGTTGAAAACTAAAAATAAATTAATTGATTAAAAAGAAAGAAAACCACAACCTAAAAAATATTCTTATTTTCAGATTAAATATCTCCAATTCTTTCAACTGATTTTTGTATTAAATTTACTTCATCATTCCAGTTATAGTCCTCTAAATATTCTTCAATTCATCAGTGCTCATCTTTAACTTCTTTAGAACTAATCATAGTACTCTAAATGAGGTCTTATGACAGAGTAAAAAAAAAACAGAATTATATCTTATTTCCTGGAATTCTTTATTGAGTCTCTTATTGCAATCAAAGATTACATTACCTTTCTTTACATTACATTACCTTTTAATGCATGTTACATGGCAGTGCTGATTCAGACTTAACTTTCAATTCATCAACTACCCAAAATCTTTCTTTTCAAATTCTTGTCTCATTACATATTTAAAATCTTGTACTTACTTTGATTTTTTTTTGTACACAAGTAAAGGACATTACATTTATTTTTTTTTAAATTTTATTTGAGACTCAAACAAAAGAACACAAATACAGAATAGAGAAAAGAAACAAAAAATGTAGCATGTACTTAAATATTAGAATTTAAATATGAAGTAAGAAAGAAAAAAACATTTCATGTGAAGAGAGGAACATGAGAGGATTTGAAATATGTAACATAAATTTTCATTTCAAGAAAGCTTGTTTGATAAATAATGCACTTTGTGTTGAGAACTGTCCATTTTTTCTTTGTTTCCTTTTAAGTTTTATTTTGTTCTCTGCTGTAGACTTCTTTACTTTGTTCCCCTTCCCTACCCTCAAAACTACAATTAACTTTGGATATGTTTCTCTATAGGTATAAGTCTATACAGACACATATACACGTATACATACATACATACAAAGACATATACTTTCCCAAACAAATTCTACTCCTGACATTTGTTTTTATGTTTGTGCATATCCCCTGTTGCCTATCCCCTCCTACCTTCTCTACTTTACTCCTATCTGCTATCTTGCCCTCTTAATACTTGCCTACCCCCCCTCCAAGTATCCCTCCCCTATCATTCTAGTCCCATTAATCTACAGACAGTTCCATATGCTCCTTTTACCTATTCCCTCACCTTCCCCTCTAGAGATCAATCCCTTGTCCTCTCCTTTCTCCCTATGCCACTATGATTTTAGAAAACTTTTATACTCATATATATGTATATATGTATGTATGTATGTATGTTATTCCCTCTTAAACCCATTCCTAATTAAAGTAGGTTACCTGAACTACCAGCCTTCCTCCACATTTAATGCCACCATATGATTCTTCCTCTTGCACTTCATTTGTATAAAATAATTATTCTCCTAAAAAAGGAAAACACAGAAACACAGACACAACTTGTGATTCAATAAGAGCAAAATGTTTACATCTCTATATGAGAAGCTGATACCTGTCAATGTTTAATTTTACATAATCATCACAATATTATAAAGGGATATACATAGATAGAGGGTGTTGGTATAAAGCAACTAATTTGATGATTAAAAAAAATCTCATTAAGGGGTACAAAGGGACTATAATGGGAGAAAAGGTAAGGATGAGGGAGAAAAGGATAAATTATGCCACACAAAGAGACATAAAAACATACCATAGTAGAGTAAAGGAAGGGAGGGAGATGAACATCATATAAATTTTATTCTCATGGGTTATGGTTCAAGGAGGGATCCACATTATTAGTTAAGTTCAGTATTCTAAGGTGAAAAGTCACAAAAACTCATTATAATAGAAGGAAAGGAGGGAGGGAGAGGAGCATTGTATGAAATTTACTCTCATAGGTTTGGGCACAAGGAGGGAATAATATACTCCATTAAGTAAAAAAATCTATTGTGCCCTACAGGCAGTAGGAGGGGCAAGGACAAAAAAAAGGGTGGAGAAATAGAAAGGAGGGAAATAGTAGTAAGGGGAAAGGATAAGTAAAGAGAGGGTGGTCAGAGGGAGGGAATACTGAGGGAGACAATGGTCAAAAGGAAAACTCTTAAGGAAGGGAAAGGAGAAGGAAGAAATAAAAACAAAAATGGAGAGGGAATAGGATGGAGGGAAAGAGACAGATAGTAATCATAACTGTGAATGTGAATGGGATGAACTTTCCCATAAAATGGAGTCAGATAGCAGAATGGATTAAAAACCACAATCCTACAATAGGCTGTCTACAAGATACACATCTGAAACAAGGGGATACACAAAGGGTAAAGGTAAAAGGCTGAAGTAGAATACATTATGCTTCAGCTAAAGTTAAAAAAATAGCAGGGGTAGCAATCCTTAGATAAAGCAAAAGCAAAAAAATGATCTAATTAAAAGAGATAAGGAAGGAAATTATATTCTGTTAAAAGGCACCATTGAGAATGAAGCAATATCATTACTTAACATATATGCACCAAGCTGTACAGCATCCAAATTTCTAGAGGAGAAGTTCAGGAAATTAGAGGAAAAAGTAGATATCAAAAACAAAATAAACAAACAAACAAACAAAAAAATACACCTCTAACTTACCCTTTCTGAACTTGATTAATCTAACCTCAAAATAAAAAAGGAAGAAGTTAAAGAGGTGAATAGAATCCTAGAGAGGCTAGATATGATAGATTGCTTGAGAAAATTGAATGGGGATAAAAAGGATTATACCTTCTCCTCAGGGGTATATGGCACATACAAAACATTGACCATATACTAGAGCATAAAAATTTCAAAGTTCAGTATAGAAAGGCAGAAATATTAAATGCATCCTTCTCAGATCATGATGCAATAAATATCATATATAATGAAGGACCATGGAAAGATAGACTAAAAACTAATTGGAAACAAAATAATTTAATCCTAAAGAATGAGTGGTCAAACAAGCAACTATAGAAACCATCAGTAACTTCATTCAAGAGAATGACAATAATGAGACAACATACCAAAACATGTGGAATGCAGTAAAAGGGATTTTAGGGGAAATTTTATAACCCTGAGTGCATACATGTATAAAATAGAGAAAATGGAGGTCAATAAATTGGGCATGCAACTTGAAAAGCTCGAAAAGAACAAATTGAAAATCCCAAATTAAATACTAAATTAGAAATAATGAAATCCAAAGGAGAGGTTAATAGCATTGAAATTAAGAAAACTGTTGAATTAAAAAATAAAAATAAGAGCTGGTTCTATGAAAAACCAGTAAAACTGATAGTCAATATGATAAAAAAAGAAAGAAGAAAGACAAATTATGACTATCAAAAATGAAAAGGGTAAATCTTCCTCCAATGAAGAGGAAATTAAAACAAAAGTTAGGAATTATTTTTCCCAATTTGAGGCACATAAACTTGACAATCTGAGAGAAATGGATGAATATTTACAAATATATAATTTGCCAAGATTAACTGAAAAAGAAATAAATTACTTAAATAACCCCATCTCAGAAAAATATATTGAACAAGCCATCAATGACCTCCTTAGGAGAAAATTTTTAGGCCCAGATGGATTTACTAGTGAATTCTGTCAAATATTTAAAGAACAAGTGATTCAGTACTCTACAAACTATTTGGGAAAATTGGTGAAGAAGCAATCCTACCAAATTCTTTTTATGACAAAAATATCGTACAGATACTTAAATCAGGAAGAGACAATAATGAGAAAGAAAATTATAGACCAATTTCCCTTATGAACATAGATGCAAAATTTTTAAGTAAAATATTAGCAAAAAGAATACAACAACAACTTATCACAAGAATAACACACTTTGATCAGGTAGGATTTATTCCAGGAAAGCAAGGGTGGTTCAATATTAGGAAAACTATCAGCATAATTCATCACATCAACAACAAAACTAGCAGAAACTATATGATTATCTCAATAGATGCAGAGAAGGCTTTTGACAAAATACAACACCCATTCTTATTAAAAACTCTAGAAAGTATAGGAATAAATGGAATCTTCCTTAAAATAATAAGTAGCATCCATCTAAAACCATCAGCAAGTATTATATGTAAGGGTGATAAGCTAGAATCATTTGCAATAAGATCAGGGGTGAAACAAGGATGTCCACTATCACACCTCTCATTCAGTTTAGTACTAGAAATGTTAGCAGTAGCAATAATATCGAAGAAAAAGAAATAGAAGGAATCTAATTAGCCAAAGAGACTAAGATATAACTCTTTGCAGATGATATGATGATATACTTAGAGAATCCTAGAGAATCAAGTAAAAAAGCTCTTGAGATAATACATAAATTTGGCAAAGTTGCAAGATATAATATAAACTCACATAAATCCTTGGCATTTCTATATATTTCTAATGAAACCCAACAGCAAGTGACAGAAATCAAAATTCTATTTAAAGAAATCCCATATAAAGTAGACATTATGAAATATTTGGGAATCTACCTGCCAAAACAAATCCAGGGCATATATGAACACAATTACAAAATACTTTTCACAGAAATAAAGTCAAATCTAGCTAATTGGGAAAAAAATCAATAGCTGGGTCGAGCCAATATAATAAAAATGACAATTTTACTTAAATTAAATTACAAAATTTTGTACCAAAAATTACTTTATAGAGCTAGAAAAAATAGTAACAAAATTTATTTGGAAGAAGAAAAGGTCCAGAATATCAAGGGAATTAATGAAAAGACACTAGAGAAGGTGGCCTACCTATATCAGATTTTAATCTGTGTTCAAAAGCAGTGGTCATCAAAACTACTTGGTACTGGCTGAGGAATAGAGCAGTGGATCAATGGAATAGATTGAGTATACAAGACTCAGCAGTCAATGGCTATAGTAATCTACTGTTTGACAAACACAAAGCCTCCAGTTTTGGGGATAAGAACTCACTATTTGACAAAAACTATTAGGAAAACTGGAACATAGTATGGCAGAAACTGGGCATAGATCAATATCTAACACCATATACCCAAATCAAGTCTAAATGGGTGCACTATCTGGGTATAAAGGCTGATCCTGTAAGCAATCTGGTAGAGCAAGGAATAGTTTACCTGTCAGATTTATGGAGTAGGGAACATTTTATGACCAAGCAAGAGTTAGAGAGCATTATAAAATGCAATATGGAAAATTTTGATTACATTTAATTGAAAAGTTTCTGTACAGACCAAACCAGTGTAATTAAGATTAAGAGGGAAGTAGAAAATTAGGAAAACATTTACAAGCAGTGTCTCTGATAAAGGCCTCATTTCTAAAATATACAGAGAATTGAGTCAAATCTATAAGAATAGAAATCATTTCCCCAGTTGATAAATGGTCACAGCACATAAAAAGGCAGTTTTCAAAGGAAGAAATTAAAGATATCTATAACCATATGAAAAATTACTCGAAATAATTATTGATTAAAGAAATTCAAATCAAAACAACTCTAAGCTACCACATCTCACTCATTATATTGGCTGAGATGAAAAATACATGAAAATGATAAATGCTGTAGAAGATATGGGAAAGTTGGAACACTAATGAATTGTTGGTGGAGTTTTGAATTGATTTCAACCATTCTGGAGAGCAATCTAGAACTGTGCCCATAGGGCTATAAATAAGTTCATATGCTTTGATCCAGCAATACAGCTTCTAGGGTTGTATCCCAAAGAGATCATAGAAGTGGGAAGAAGCCCTGTATTTACAAAAATATTTATAATAACTTTTTTTGTGGGGGCAAAGAACTGTAAATCAAGGGGATGCCCATCAATTGGGGAATGGCTAAACAAGTTTTGGTATATTAATGTAATGGAATACTATTCTGCTATAAGAAATGAGGAGCAACCAGACTTCATAATAACCTGGAGAGACTTAGGCAAACTGATGGTGAATGAGAAGCACAGAACCAGGAGAAATGTATACACAGTTCAGAATCCTTATTCATTTGCACTTTTATATATAGTGTTCCAAGATCTGCAGTTCTTTAATGTCTCCACTGCTAGATCTTCTGTGATTCTAATTGTAGCACAATCACATTTAAATTGTTTTATTTTTGTTGTTTCTAATATTTTATCCTTGAATTAGGGATTTTTGAATTTGACTAAGTTATTCCTATAATTTCCCTAATAGGATCTCTTTTAAGTGGAGTTTGATTGATTTTTTCTATTACTGCTTTCTCCCCTTGTTCTAAGGTTTCAGGACAAATTTCTTTAATTATTTCTTATATTATTGTATTAATTTCTTTTTTTTTAATCTTAACTTTCAGTTAGTCTGATTATTTCTATGTTTTCTCTTTTTGATCTTTCCTCCAGGTCTGTTGTTTTTCTTATAGTATATTTTACTTTCTATTCTATTTTTTTTCATTTTTTTTTGTTTAATTATTTCTGATCTCTTAGAATTTCTCTGGCTTCACCATGCCGAATTCTAATTTTCAAGGTTTCATTTTCCTCCTTAAGATTGTGTATCACTTTTTCAAATTGGTTGACTTTCCTTTCATAATCATAATAATTGTTTTTTCTTGTACTATTCTTTTTAAAAAAATTTTCCCCTCTCCCTGTCGTTTGCTTTTTAAAGTATTTTAAAAAATCTTCTATGAATTCTTTTTGGGCAGGTTGACATTGATGTTGCTCATTAGGTGTTTCTTTGCTTCAATATCTTCTTGTAAAGATGAACCTCAGTATTCTCTATTCCCATAATTTTCTATGGTTACATTCTTTCTCCTTTGCCTGTGCATTTTTTGTGGTAATAGTTTAATTTTTGTTATCACCTCTAGCCCTGGGGTATGGTGGACGGTTTCTCTTGCTCCAGATCTTTAGCTCTCCCCTCTAGTCTGGAACAAAAGCCAAACCTCCAGCCCCCTATAGGTACCCACAGCCAGGGGCTTTCTGCCCCACTGCTTCTGCATTTTCTAGGTTTGTGCTCATTCTTTATCATCCCTGCTGCTTTTTGCAGCACAGCTGGGTCTAACATTACTTGTCAGTAGAGATTCCCTTGTTGTTCCTAGGATCAGACAACCAACTCTCCTCACTAAACTGGGGGTGAAAGTTCCTTTGACTGGGGTTGAGGCAGCCTCTCAAAGCAACTAACCCCAGGGATTCTTGCTTATTGGTAAAGGGGCCCTTAGCTTAGAGGTCTTTACTCTTCACAAGGTCAAAACCTTGTCCTGAGATTTTTCTTCTGATCATCTAGAGTTGTCCCAGGGAGATCCCTGTTGTGCCCCTGTTTTTATTTATTTTTACTTGAACTTTGTTCGCCCTTAAGGTGCTTTTTTTTTTAACCCTTTTGTGGGGGAAAATGTTGAGAGCATGGAATTTTCCCATATTCCCAGAATCCTCTCTAAGGACATTACATTTCATCTAAATTCATGTAATCTTCTTAGATTTAACCACATTTCCTAAGTGTCAAAATATATTAGGAACCTCATAATCTATTACTTCTTTTCAATATCTACTTATCTACTAACCATTCCTCATTACCTCTAAACATATTCATTTTGCCCCCCCATTCTGAAAAAAAATGTCCCTTGATCTTTCATCCCTGATAACCATTGTCCTATATCTAGTCTGCCCTTCCTCCTCAACTCCCTACTGACTTCCCAAATTTAAAGTCCCAAATAAAATCTGATGTGTCATAGAAATTCCTTCCAAAACTGACCATCAGTGGGGAAATGACTAGATAATTTGTGGCATATAATTGTGGTATAATGTGAGTGTGATACATGAAATAGTGAGTAAGATGGTTTCAGAAAAGCCTGGGATGCATTATATGAACTGATGACAAATCAAGTAAGCAGAACCAAGAGAACATTATAAATGGAAACAGCAATATTGTACAATGATCGACTCTGAACGATGTGACTATTCTGAACAATATGAAGGTCCAAGACAATTCTGAATGACCTATGAAGAAGAGTTCTATCCACTAGATAATGGAATCAAAATGTAGATAGAATCATTTTTTGTTTTTTTTTTTACTTAAAATTTAAATTTATTTTTTTAATTTAATTTTTCTTTTTTGTCTGTTTTATTCTTTTGTAATATGAGTAATAAAATATTTTGCATGAATGTACATTTAAATCTATATTAAATTGCTTGCCTTCTTAAAGAGAGGAATGGGGAGGGAGGGAAAAGGAGAATTTGGAACTCAAAATTTAAAATAAAATTTTAAAATTGTCTTTTGTATGTATTTAGGGAAAATTTTAAAAATATATTTTAAAACTTGGCATTTCTCCAGTAGGAATTTTTGTTTTATTTTTAAGATCAGGACTTTCAGCTAATTCTGAATAGCTCAAACTGTACTGTCAACCAGCCCATAGTCCTGCCTTTTCCACAAGAACTTAGCATGTGATATTTTGTTTAAGGCTTTGACAAAATCTCTATGCAAACTATTTCAGCTAAATTCCCTTCATCTACTCATCTTGTTATTCTGTTAAAAATAAAATCATACATGATCTGTTCTTAGAAAACTATGCTTGTCTTTAGTGATCATGGCTCCCAGTGAACTAACATTCTGCCAAAAAATGTAGTCAAGCTTTCTAGTTTGTAGTATTCACTGCCTTTCCTTTTTGAAAATCAGATAATTTGCTCTTCCTGTTTTTTAACTTACCACTGATATAGGACCTTAGGAACCATAGATGTCGGTTCTTGCAGAATTTTAGGATTTTTTGTTATCTCTGTATTTCATTTGGCTATCAATTCCTTATTAGCTTCTTCTGCCTGAAGTCATGTGTTTGTGAAGGGGGAGTGGGTGGGAGGGAGCATGAGTAGTTCTGTCTCCTTTCTCCCATTTGATATTTTAGCCCATCTCTTCCATTGTACTCAGTTTGTAGTATGCATATTAATATAAAGGTACCAAGGGGATGCTGGGTAATAGTAGTGTCACACTCAAATGGAAGTAGTACTGTAAACCTTTGTAAATGAAGTATATTTTGCTTTAGTCAACAAATATGTCTCTTGGTAGATGCAAATATTTAATTTTTCAAAGGACAAATGTATCATTTGATATACAAATATCTTTCCCTTCTTTTTTTTTATTATCCTGAGTTTATCTTCTTTTTATGCTCTAAATACACTGAGGTATGATTGTATAGAATTAGTGGTTCTTAGACATAACTAAAAGTTTTGCAAAATGCACCATTCAAAGGATAAGCTAACAGTGAATGTGTAGTTTCTGCACATTATTTATGAATGTGCTTTTACTAAAATGACAAAAAGGATAAAAGAAAACAATTATGAGCAAAGGTTATGAATAATATCACTCTGGAAAGTGAATCAAGGCAGTAAGACTGCTTTTAGATGAGTGTTTTCTGCCAAGTTGTTCTTATGTATATGTTGCAAATGGATTATTCTTCACATTGGAGGCAGGTTTCATTCTCAGTCCTACTTATTCTTGATGTTTCTCTTCTAAGTGTTGCATAGAATGAAAAATACTTTCTCAGTGACTGCTTTTATGTACTAGATAAGTTTTTTTTTTTTTTAATGGCTGGAAACCTACCTGCCTAGGGTGATTAGAAAGTTCCCCAGAGAGCATACAAGTTAAGAATTGGGCTGGGAAAACATAAGATGTTAACACTGTAATTGTTATGTTGCTTTGTTAGGTCATAACTACTCTGTATTTGAAGGAGATCACTCTTCACTCCTGCCAAGTTAAGTGCAAAGTAAACAATCCTTGACTTCTAAAACCAGAGAATGTAAAGAAATGAAATGTTAGGTTTAGTTGCCTGAGTAATTGACCCATACTCCAGGGATTCCTAGGTGATAAAATTCTCTAAACTCTCATTTTAGTCACAAAGGATGAGGATAGGTGGTTGTGCAATACCTCAATGTCTTCCAACATGAGTAATGTGTTATCATGGAGAAATCTGGAGGCTCTTTTCATAATGGCTGAAGGTATTTAATTGAAGAGATTGTTTTTGTTGTTGTTGCTACATTGCTGCTGCTTTTCTTGGCTCATTTTATTTCTTCCTCATTTGGGTGAGTTGTTTTCCAGATGTCAATCTATCAAACAGTAAGAATCTATTAATCTCCTAATATGTGCCAGACACTGGGTTAGATGCTGAGGATGAAAACACAAAAAGAAGAAGAAAATAATCTTTGCTTTCAAGATGTTCGTGTTTTTGTTTTTTTGTTTTTTGTTTTTACTTTTTGGAGGGCAATTGGGGTTAATTGACTTGCCCAATGTCACAGGCTAGTTTTTGTGTTAAGTGTCTGAGGCCGTATTTGAACTCAGGTCTTCCTGACTCCAGGGCCGCTGCTCTATTCACTGTGCCACCTAGCTGCCCCTAGACATTCATGTTTTAAAGGTGGAAATAGCAAGACTGTATACAAAATCATATAGAAAATGGACAACACATAACCTTAGGACTGAAACATGGACAACTGAGTGGCAGGAGTAGGGAGGAGAAAGGAAAAAATAATTCATGAAGAAAGTGGTTCTTGGTCTGTTTGTTGAAGGAAACTCAGGATTCTAAAAAGCAAGAATCAGGAGAGAGAGTACATTTTGAGTATAGCTAGTGCAAAGATACAGAGGTAGAAAATAAAGTGCTGTTTCTGAGGATCAACAAGATGTATGCTGGAGTACCTGAGGGGGGATATTTTGAATCCTGACTAATCTAACCTTATTTCCAAGATCCTATTTAAATCCCTGATAGGTTACAGCAGTGTAGAATGTATAAGTTTAGGGTATCAGTGTATTTATACTTATAAGGAATTAAATAATGTAGTATTAGTGGTTAAACAGTACAGCGATCAATGAATGAAACATTTGCTAAATTACACCAATGGAATTGACTTAAAAGTGAGCACATACACCAAAACAAAACAAATTAATACTGTACAGTCTTTTAAAAAGTCAAATTTTTATAGTGTCTCATATTCAGGGATTATTATTATTTTATTATTGTTGTTTTTGTCACTAACAATAATAATATAATATTATAATATAATAATATAATAATAATCTCCTGCTATAGAGAAACCCTAAATTAGTCTTAGATAAGGCCCCACATACAATGGTCCTCACTGTCTTAAGGCCAGGTAGGCTACATTTCATCACAAACCCAAGGGATCTGGAAGCCTTAAGGGTGGTAGAGAAGGCCTTAGTCTCCCTAGATATGATTACATTTCCTCAAATGTAGATATGATCCCTTATATTTCAGTACCATTTAAACAATAAAAAATTAGCTCTTAAAAATGAACATTTATTTCAAAAAGGATAATTACAAACATATAAACTCATTCCCCAAACTGGGACGCATAGTCTTCCTTCCCCTTTGCAATACTTCAGATTCAGAGGAGGGATAGGGGAAGGGGATTAGGTTCAAAGTTTAGCTACATTTCTGCAAAGAGCCTCAGTTCCAATTCCAAAAACAATCTTGAACTTGATTTGCAGGTACCTTGACATCTCTAAGCTTTCATGCCATTCTGAATGTTTATAATATTCTGCTTAGAATCCTGGCTCCATGGTCATCATGGTTCAAAGTCCTTAGTTGAGTGGGTTCAGCAACCATCACCAATTCTGGTGGCAAATGCTCATGGCAAATTAAACTGAAGAGAAACAAACATTGCCAGTCCCATTTTTTGAAGTTGTTATTTGAGACAGAGAGAGAGGGAGGGAGAGAGAGAGAGACAGAGAGAGAGAGAGAGACAGAGAGAGAGAGAG